>NC_089858.1:19716248-19858748 GCF_036373705.1 Amia ocellicauda | reverse complement strand
TGGAAGTATTTGGCAAACAAAGTGATTCTGTTTCGTGGGCAAGCTGGCCATCAGATGGGAGATGCTGCAACTCAATTTATTTTTATTTATTTATTTAATTTTAATCAGTGACCCTTTCTGCAGGGTTGATTTAATTTTTACAATGGACAGTTTGATCATTAAGCTAAAGATTTGGTAGTCCTTGGAAAGGAAGGAAAATATTCCTAAAATGGATTAATTGTATTGGGGCCAAATTTACAGCAGAGATGTCTATTACGTTGACAAAATAACTGTATAATTACCGGACTTTTATTGTTGTTGTCATTTTTTAGACAATTTCCAGTGCTTTTGATGTTCTTATGATGTTTTTTGCTATGCAGGCACACTGCAGGTAGTCTCTTTCCCCCCCTTTTTTAGGATGTTTAATTGCATTAAGAAACATATTAGAAGACAAGTGTCATCGGTTTTAAAAACACAATTAGATAACACCTTGTCAAGCCCTTGTCTTCTTTTGTTGACAGGCCCGAGAACAATCACAATAACAGCACAGCAATTTTTTGCATATGCTCTTATTTCATTGTCATCGGGAGAGACAATCATTTCATGAGAAACCTACTGGTATTGCCATGTCTTAATCATGTCAGCCTGTAATTTAAGCAAATCAATAAACTACAAGGTGTGGCACATGATGGGAGCTTTTAACACTAATGAATCTGTTTTGCATTCAGCATTTTTTTTTTTTTTTTTAACAAAACAAAACCTGCTTGTTAACTTGAAAAGTAACATTCAGCAACTTTATCAAAGGTAGGAGAACAAATACTTTTTTTGGGGAATGGATTTGCATTTAAAATAAATATCTAATTTCATAAAACTTTGCCCATAAATTTGATTGAATACTATTAGCCATAGTATTGTTCACAGACATTTGTCTTATTAGAAAATGGAAATGTTGTATTTAATGTATTAACTGCTGCCTTTTTGCCTATTTTTTTTTTTTATAAAGAGGGGAAAAAGTAAACAGTCTGTTCATTCAGTTACTGGAACATAATCATGTCTAAATAGACACTTTATGAAAAATGATGCGCTTCATTCATTAAAAAGCTGTCTACTGTAATGTCATCAGGCTGTAGAAGTCATCAAATCTGTAACCCAGCAGTGTTGGACAAACCGGAATAACAAAGTTACGTTTTTAGGTTCAGTTGATCTTAATTGCAGGAAATACATCCAGTACAACTCACAAACACCCCAGAGCTTCAGCCTAAGGACAATGGATATTGAAAAAATATACAACAATAATAGATAAATACCAAATTCACCAGGTTCCGTGTTAAACATGATGTATGGTTATTGAAATACAGCTAACAATAGCAATGGAAACGAAAATGTGGAAAATTAAATCTTTTGTTTGGCCTCAGAAAAAAACAATAAATCCAAGGCTCTAAAGTGAAAAGAAAAAAAAAAACTTGGTGTAAAAAAAAGAAAAAAAAATGAACGCATATAAAATAAATAAAAAATCAGTTAGTATTATGCAGCTTCCTTCAGAAAAGTATTATCTGTCGGGCATTGCCTTTTCAAGAAATTGAAAATTTGACAGTACAAGTCCCTGATGTAAAATGGTAAAAGTTATGACTTCAAAAGTGTTTACTCTCCATGTTTTTTAATTTGTCTGGGCATATGCAGTTTATTTGCATTTCAAATACTTGCATTTGAAGCAGGTGGTTAAATGCCAAGATATGAATTGATGACAATCGCCTCTACTGTAGGTGTCATGGGATCTATATTCTGTTTTGACATTAAAATTAAATGGATAGCAGCTAAACAAACATATAGGAATACAACTTGATCCCTGCCTTTCAACCTACATCAATATAAAATATTTATGCAAACTCTTAAATATTATTGCACAGAGAGATAAATAGCTAGTTCCAGTGTAAATAGACTGAGGTTAAGAAAGAAGGTGTACATTTAGATAAAGATGAATATATTCAGTGTTGAGCTATGTCAAGCCCAGTCATTTCATTACATTTATATTCATTCCTGTAATTTACAGTAAATCCAATAGTTGTCAATCATGCCTTAAAACTTAAAATTTATAACATGAGGAAACAGCTGCTCCTACATTTACAGCTAGACCACTCTAAAATATTAAACTCATGTCATCGCAGTATGGCCTTACATCTGCAACCATCTGTTTTTTATTAAACATTACACAAAAATGCAGCTATTTTCATCCGTTTATATCCACAGAAAAAAAAAACAGCAAGAAAAACCTTGACATGATTAGATTCTAATTTGAGTGCCATTCAAGTGTGCCACACAAAAATGAGTATATTTATAGAAGTCACTAACAACAAAGCTATGTTTGAATACTCGGTACCGTATACGAACAGATAACAAAGGAAGGAAGAAAAAACAAAACATACCACAGCTTTTCTTTTTTTTATTGACCAGTCCTAACACAGTAGCAAAACACACCATAGATGGGATACATTGACATTTTAGGTTTGTCTCTGCCTTTAAAACCAGCACGTTTTGTCATGAAAGAGATGCATACAGTAAATATTTTGGTATAAACTAGCTGAGTAGAATTATCCTCAATGTCAAAAGGTAAACAATTGCTACATGATGAGTCATTTTTTTGGATCAAGAGTAAATGGGAAATAATTTCACCCCCTTAAAAGGTATTGTTATTTCTTAGCTTTTAACACAGTATTAAATATCATGTTTGTGGGGCTGTCAGTATAGCATACATTTACTTCTAGGTCCACTTCATAGTTCACTAACAGTTACATTTACTTTTTGCTTTCACCGTTCAGATTTTGAAGACTTAGTGGATGTATGTGTTCTATGTATGTTTATTAACCATGCAAGTTCAAAACCATTTAAACACACAGATCATTTTACATTCATTAAAAATGTAAGTGAACATGCTGGTGTATAAAACCATCCACACAAATAATCCACACTTATTAATCTGTGCACATTCATGAGTATTTTTATGTTTCTTTTACGAGCACTTTAGAAATAGTAGTTTATGATCTCATATATTTAAAGTTGCTGAGTTACAAAGGGAACAAAATACTACTACAATCCATTGACATGTATTTTTGAAATGTTGCACATGGCTATAAATCAGTTTACAAGAAATCAACCCCTTGTCACTCCCAAATTAAAAATAAATTAATGCACACACACACAAACACACTATACAAATAATACATGTTTTCATTATTAGATTGTAATTTGGATTTTAATGTTTTAAGGACAGTGGATTTGCAAAATATCTTTTAAATTCTTGCCTTTGATATCCTGAAAATCATGTATTTTTACAATGAAATATCTGTGCAGAAGACACATGCAAATGAAATGCTATGTGTGATTGAGAGCCTCCGCATTCAAAATTAGAATCCTTTATTTTCAAAGGACATCTTCCCCCCCACCAAAACAGTATGAGCCACAGGTGTGTGATAATAATTACACATACACTTATAAAATAATGTCATTTCACCATTTAATAACTTACCAGTAAAAAGCAACCATTCCTTCTAAAGGAGCGCAGTGGTGAAGAGGCTTAAATCTTATCTGATATCCCATAACTTAATCATATGGCTCTTAAGAGCAGGACACAAACAGCTGTGCCTCTGTAATATGCATGCAATATGTGTAAAATGATATGCTTTAATTTTGAGCCCATTTTAAGCAGCAACAAAATCTGTTTATGCAGGGGCATTAAAAATGCATGTTAACTCTTTCACTTCATATTGATGAGGTTATTTATTACAAATATATTTATTTTATTAAATATTAATGTGTATCTTCGATTGCTGAGCCTTATGTATAGTACAGCCTTGATTTTAAACATATATTAAATTATATTCCCGGACTATTATTATTATTTGTATCAAAGTCAAGCTATGTGGTTCTATATGTAAAAATGCATAATTTATTCTTAATTTTGCTAAATATTAAGTTCAGTATTATAAAGCTTGATGTGAATGAAGTGCGTATTTTTTAATTCACGGTGCTTGGTGCTGATCAAAACAGACATACAGAAACCAAATCAAAACCTAACCCATAGTTGAACCTAAAATGTGTCTCTCTCTAAACATACAACTGATGATAAACAAGAACACAATACAACACAGCAACCAGTCCAAATCCATAGTCCAAAGCCTTCCCAAGTTCATGTTCCAAGTTCTTTACCGTAATTTAAGTCAATGCTATTTGCTCTTCTCTTTCACTCACTCACCCCAACTCCCAGGTTCTCCTCTTGTCTCTCCACATCAGGAAGCCAGTCACTTCCTGTTTAATCGAGGGGGGAAGCCAGTTGTTGCAATGTAGCAAGTCAGGTGCTCCCCCCATTAATTCACCTTATCAGCTCCTCAGTTCCTCCATGCACAACCTTTGCAGCTCCCCCAGGTTGTGCAGCTTGCACTCGTGGAGCTTTATTGGATTGACACTTGGAGATTGTGATGGCCAAGCAAGAACAATGTTTTTGTCTTCACTCAACCGTTTTGTCATAGACTAAGGTGTGTGCTTCAAACTGTTATCATGCTGTCCATGTGAAACCAAGCTTGAGCTTCTGTACAGGGAGGGGGAGTCAGGTTTATAGCTAAAATGCCCTGGTATAGTTGGAATCCATCCGTTCCTCAGTTCTAATAATGGCACCAGGACTGGAGGATGAAAACCAAGCCCAACACAAAAAACAGATCCACTTCCACACTGTACAGTTGGGATGACGTTCTTCTCAACCCACGATTAACTATTTTTGTGCCAGAAATTCTGCTGGTGTGGGTGTCCGAAAACTTGAATGTGTGTTTCATCCTACCTACCACAAAATATGTTTCCAATTAAAATTATTGTAAAAGTAAATAATTCTGCTGCTTTTTGGTGAATTGATACGTGCAAGATGCACAACCTAGATGAGCTGAAGGTTCTGCACGGAGGTGTGGTCAAATAGGCCCCCAGAGAAGTTATTAAAATGCTACAGCGAACACGTCTTCAATTTTCTCACAGTCAATGGAGGATTCCCAAAATACTGATTGACAAGATATGAATACATTGAACATTGTGGGCTTAGAAATATATGTAACTGTTCTTGATAGATATGCTACTGATTCATACGATATGCATAGTCATACAGTCCTTTAGTTTTTTATTTATTCAAGTACACCTGTATTTGTTTGCAAAATCAACTTTTAGTTACACTTCACCAAGGGTATAAATAAATATGGGGGGTGCTCCTATATATATAATTAAATGTCTAGACTTGCTGTGGTGTCATAGCTTACACTGTGCTCAGAACCAGCACCATCTAGTGTATAGTGCATAGGTACTACCAGAAGCAGAATTTTAAAAAGTGCCAAGACCCCCCCAAAAAACTTCAAAAGCTATATTCTCAAGATGCCGCTGGCCCTGACCACTCTACAGATGCTTTTGTTCATCTAACCGTTTTTGTATGTCTTTGGTGATATACCAGGAGTAGGAATATCAAAGTAAAACTGTCAGTTAAGACTTCAAACCCAGCCTTACAGTCAGTTCCAATCATATCCTATGTAGAAAAGAAGACTTAAAACTCAAATGGAATATTTGATCTATCGTGTTCAGAATATTCAACAGTCAAAACGGTGGTAAAAACTGTGGGTATATGTGGAAAGAATTAAAGTAATTGCTCAACAGTGTCTACTCCATGGACAGGAAAATACACTGTTCATACCTTTAGCAGCAGTACCCTGACTGAGTCTGCCTTTTGCTCAGATAAGACTGCTACTATTTCTAGTCTTTATAAACAGAAAAAGCATGAATGTTGCAATTGCACACCATTACTAATATAATACATTTTACATTCTGGGTAGAATTATCATTTGTAAAAACAGTTTTCTCTTGTATTGTCTAAATTACTGTGATATTCTAGTTCCCTAAGATCTGAATACATAATTATTACAGGCTGTGTTGCATAGTAAACCATTTGCAGCTAGTATACTTACACATTGCCACTGTCTTGTCATATACCATGTGTGCAGCTGTTCACATTATATGAAGTGATATCCTGCCCCAGGGCTACATGGCATAGGTTAACCTATAGTGCCATTTTACCATGTATTGCATTCTGTGATGCTTCAGAAATATCCAGAGCTTCTCTTTAGCTGATGTTTTTTCCATTAATCCATTGTTTCATTATATAAACTCCCTCACATTGATTGAAATGCAATAATTAATTGCATGCTTCATCTCAAGCAATGTATTCTACTCTATAATTTCATAAAGCTTGAATATTGTTTTTTTTTTTTTTTTCCTTTCACATAACCTTATCAGGTAGCGATACAGACATGTATGATTAAATTTGAAAGGGGAAATGGTTTCATTTCAGAGTATAGTAGTGTAGTATTGGAATTTTGAGTGTCTTCCACAAAAGTAACATAGTGTTGAGCACAATTAAACACAAGTAACAGTTTCTGTCCTGAGTTTCTATAAACAGCACAGATGATCCGCCCAGGTAAGGATTACTCTGGTTCCTTGGCAGTGTATAATTTGCATATCACCCTATACTGTCCCTGAATGTACTTTTAAATCCATCACCTTACTACCATCACCACATTATGTAATGCACACACACTGGGAGTTTACATGAAAGTACTTCTGAATTATTATTTAAGAAACATAAAGTAACGGAAAAAAGGAAACAATATGCCGGATTAAATCAAAACTTTGACCCACGCGCTAATACAAAACTACAGAATTGTACTCAGTTACGGCTTTATTTTTAGTAAGATGCCACTTTCTTCTAATCATAAATGTAACTGCTATGATGAACAAGTTTGTAGTTTGCTATTAGCGGGTAGGTCAAAGTTTTGATTTAATCCGGCCCCTGGTAAGCTATATTAGCTTCAACAAGATTTATCAGGGCTCTTAACAGATACTTGATGTCTGATAGCTTTACAAACTTAGAGAAAACTCTCTCAGTTGTTTAAGATATGGATTTATATATATTTTGTTCCGTTTTGATAGGTAATCAATGCAGTACGTCTCATATACAGTACAGAATATTCAGAGCTTTTCAGAGAAATTTGTCTAATAGTGACTAGCCAAAACTAGTTGTTTGTGTTGCTGTCCTTCAGGGCAGATTTTATTTTATAAAAAAAAACAAAAAAACATTCTGTTTTGTTAATTAATTAATCATTATCAGTTGCACATGCACAGGGTGCTCTTTTTTTAAGCAGATGTCCAACTGTAGTTTGAAGAGAAAGCATCTTGCATTCTACATGTGTTAAATTACACTGATAGACAGCAGGATTTTAAATAATTGAATATCCTTTAATCATTTATTTTTTTAAAGCTAAAATCCAAGTCTTAACAAGGTTATGAATACACACATTTATGAAACACTGAGATATATTGGAGAAATGTTTGTTTGTTTTTGTGTTTGTTCATTTATTTATTTATTTATCATTCAGTCGTCCATCCAACCTTCATTAATTCTCTCATTTATTAATTCCTTCGTTGTGTAATTGAACAACAGCCTATGCAGCTGAAATTCATGTTAATATCACCCCCCTTTTTTTGCTGTGAGTAATTAGAGGGTTAAAAATGGCAAGACAAAAGAAAAGTAGATGTGGGACTTTATTTTTCAGAGCAAAATGATGCGGGTAAGTGAGCATCAACTGACCAGAAATTATTCGCCTCTGTCTGTTAGACACGTAATGGAGTCATTTAACTAGTCAAATTAGGAGCTGTAGAAATGCACCATGCTTCATTACTGAGTTCGAATGGGCACCATTTTACATTTACGTCAAAAATGATTTCATAGCAAATTAATGTTTTTATTGTCTTGTAAAAATCCAAACACATACAAGAGTAGCACCACCTAGAGGTTATTCTGAAAAAGCAGGGAAAATTAAAGCCACACACTAGATTTTAGGTGATATCCTGCAGACCACATTTTATGTTGAATTACATCCTAAACAATCATAAATAAATGATACATTGATCATTTCCATGCAAGCAACATTCTTGAAAATGTAGTAGGCTTTCTGTAATACCAGTTGGAGTTTATCGGACCCTTACAAATGTATTGGGTTTAAATTCTCAGAAAAGTATTTAGGATTTAGGTTTGATAAAAACGGATCAATGTGTCAATATGACTGTTAGTCATAGAGAAATATAATATTGTAATATAATTTCAAAGCTTTGAAGTTTCCAGAGCAAATTCGACCCCCTGTTGAAATATTGGTAACTGTTTTCAAATACAGAAATGAAAATGCTTTACTATTTTTCACCAAATATATATATTTTTTAACCATTAAGTTTAACTGGTGTTCTATCAGCTGTAAGAACAAGTGTGAGTCCAGAAGTATCTCCTGACTGTCAGTGGTCATCTGTTTAGAAATGGCCATGTTTTTATATGCTGGTTATTGAAGAACACACAGTGATGTCACCCACACACATGTAAGCATGTTGTGGCTTTGCATAAGGAATAAAATATATTACCACATATTTTTATTAAAAACATATGTATTTATAACAGTGCTACAAGTGGCACAACAGCAAATAGGTTTTTGTTCAAAACTCTATTTACTTATGTCATGCGGCTGTCCTGTAGCATATTCGTATTAGTTTCTTACTAGGACACACACAAATAGCGTTTGATGATAGATTGAAAGAGCAGTTTTTACCTTAGAATTTTGCTTACATTCCTCAAGTATGTTTTTTACCTGAACCTTAATGTTTGGTCCATGTTTTTATTGACATCCTTTGATGTAAAGACAGTGTTTATTCAGCAGAGTATTGTGTTTCACTACTTAATGATTTGAGGTTTCTACAGAATTAGTAAAAGTTATTTCTGACTGATAGTGGTTTCCCAGATCTATAACAAATATATATTTTTATGACTGTCTCCTAATCTGCATGCAACACATGGTATTAAGAAGGGCATTGCTTCCCTACTTAAGAATATAATGAAATGCAGAATGTCATTTTAGGAGCATGATAAGACCATTATACTGAAAAGCCTGCAGCTCTTTTTTTGGTCAATCTCACCTTGAACTGTTGCCTGTCGTTCACTTTCTAAATTAAGTGTGCGGAGGAGGTCTGTTGTGGTTGTTTTTTTCTGCAAGAAAGACATAAAACAATTATTTTTTCTTTCTATGGAATTGTATTATCTACCTAGTATCTGTTGATCTGCAGAAAACTATTTATCTTTGCATATTATACAATTATAAACAACTTTACAAAAGCCTTTGTTTCTTTCAGAACAATACATTGTTTTCTTCCCATATGTACCTCAGCCTAGCGTCAATTCTGTCTTAGTGTTGAAATGAACTTACAAAACACCTTGAAAACAGACGATCACTTCTAAATCATTTTTGTTATTAGATGTCAAACGATGCCCCCAATTGAGAACTGAAAGCTGCATTCATGTAAAAATCCAAAATGAATAAACTGATTAAACTTTGCCTATTTCTTAACTGTCATCTTTATGTGCAACATTTGAGCCTACTGTATATCACACGTATCCTTTCTTTCAGGTGTATATATATATATATATATATATATATATACACTCACCTAAAGGATTATTAGGAACACCTGTTCAATTTCTCATTAATGCAATTATCTAACCAACCAATCACATGGCAGTTGCTTCAATGCATTTAGGGGTGTGGTCCTGGTCAAGACAATCTCCTGAACTCCAAACTGAATGTCTGAATGGGAAAGAAAGGTGATTTAAGCAATTTTGAGCGTGGCATGGTTGTTGGTGCCAGACGGACCGGTCTGAGTATTTCACAATCTGCTCAGTTACTGGGATTTTCACGCACAACCATTTCTAGGGTTTACAAAGAATGGTGTGAAAAAGGAAAAACATCCAGTATGCGGCAGTCCTGTGGGCGAAAATGCCTTGTTGATGCTAGAGGTCAGAGGAGAATGGGCCGACTGATTCAAGCTGATAGAAGAGCAACTTTGACTGAAATAACCACTCGTTACAACCGAGGTATGCAGCAAAGCATTTGTGAAGCCACAACACGTACAACCTTGAGGCGGATGGGCTACAACAGCAGAAGACCCCACCGGGTACCACTCATCTCCACTACAAATAGGAAAAAGAGGCTACAATTTGCACAAGCTCACCAAAATTGGACAGTTGAAGACTGGAAAAATGTTGCCTGGTCTGATGAGTCTCGATTTCTGTTGAGACATTCAGATGGTAGAGTCAGAATTTGGCGTAAACAGAATGAGAACATGGATCCATCATGCCTTGTTACCACTGTGCAGGCTGGTGGTGGTGGTGTAATGGTGTGGGGGATGTTTTCTTGGCACACTTTAGGCCCCTTAGTGCCAATTGGGCATCGTTTAAATGCCACGGCCTACCTGAGCATTGTTTCTGACCATGTCCATCCCTTTATGACCACCATGTACCCATCCTCTGATGGCTACTTCCAGCAGGATAATGCACCATGTCACAAAGGTCGAATCATTTCAAATTGGTTTCTTGAACATGACAATGAGTTCACTGTACTAAACTGGCCCCCACAGTCACCAGATCTCAACCCAATAGAGCATCTTTGGGATGTGGTGGAACGGGAGCTTCGTGCCCTGGATGTGCATCCCACAAATCTCCATCAACTGCAAGATGCTATCCTATCAATATTTGCCAACATTTCTAAAGAATGCTTTCAGCACCTTGTTGAATCAATGCCACGTAGAATTAAGGCAGTTCTGAAGGCGAAAGGGGGTCAAACACAGTATTAGTATGGTGTTCCTAATAATCCTTTAGGTGAGTGATATATATATATATATATATATATATATAACGTCAGTATTGTAAAGGCTGATAAATCTGAGACTGTAAAAAATAAAATTTTTACTAAGCTAGGCCCAAGAGTCCTATTTCAGAGGATTCATTGGATTCATTCCTGGACAGTCTGCAGATGCTGCTGCACGGAAACAGTATTGTTAGCGATGGTGATGAAGTGCAAGGGGTTAACGATCTTTTGCTGACAGAAGTGCAGAGTGACATACCAGGACTCTTCTATTATCCATTTCCTCCAAATTAGGCCATTCAGCCTCAGTCTGCATGAGCCCGACTGTTCCCACAGACTTTTTCTTTAAAGTTTTATAATTACTTTTTAGAAGGTAATAGTGTAAAATTAATACTGTGCACTTTCACTCAGGGGAACAAAGGACCTTTATTATACGTTCTTGTCAATTTTGTGTGTCACAGCGCTCGACAATCGCTGTTTTCAGCAGACTGAACAGCATGTGGTAGTCCGAATTGCACAGAGAGAAGGCTGTTATCTCACCCATCAAACAAAATCTCCAATTTATTTTGTAAATGCATTTCTTCCACAGTGTTTGCAGCTCAGCACACCGAAGATGCTGTCTGGTTTCACAGTACACTCTCAGCGCAAAGTTGAAAATGTCTTCTTATTGGGAAATCTTTCAATAAATCAATGTGACTTTAAACACATTTCCCCAGTGACATCATTGACCTGATAAGAACTGCTAATCTCTTTTGAGGCTGTCTGAGTGCTTTGAACAAAATCTAGTTCACATCTATCAGCAAGGTTATTTGTCAATGGCTTATAATCCCAGGTATATTTCACTGTTTTATATTAGAAAAGTATAATTGTTCATATAACAGAAGTTTCACAGACTAGAAATACATAGAGTTTAACCAAAATGAATGTTATTATTGGGCATGCCTAACAAATATATATAAAAAGTGTAATATAAAAGTGCAACCACATAATTGCTGCAACTGTGTTAAATTGTATGTATAATGAACTGAATCATTTAGTTCTAGTTTTCTACTTTTGCTGTAAAGTAGCTGTAGGAGTTGAAAATATACTCACTTGATTTTTCAAGGACTTATTTATATACATCCATGTACAAACACTACAGGATGTGACTGAGTTTCATAGTTTTTTTTCTCATATATATGATTTTGATTCTGTCATTAATAGTGCAAACAGTGACACCCTTTACTTTTTACAATTTCAAAACTGTTTCCAATCCTTTCCTTAACCCTTTAATTATATGCCCAGATCTGCCCACCCTTTTAAAACAAGGAATGCCATAGGTATTGTAGTTACTTTTTGAACCAGACAAAACAAACATTGCAGATACAAATATCAATTTATTTTAATATTCAAAATGTATTAAATTAAAATAAACCTTGAATCTGTACAATAGTTTCTCAAAATCCTGTGTGTGTTCTTCCCAACACAGTGAATTAATCATGTACAGTACATTCATCAGGACTTTTAAATATATGAGTTCTCTGTAGTAGAGCATACAAAACACCTCACCTGAGTCTTGAAATATAGCATCCATCAATCAATAATTTTTATTTGGTAAAGTGCCCTTTGCAAGGTTGCCACAGACAGAGTGCTTCAAAGATTAAAAGAACAATACAGAAAATGTGAAAGTAAACCATTAGGAACGGAGGAGAAAAAAAAAAAACTCCTATAGGATGACAGACTCTTACAGGAGAAAATAAATCTCTGGGGGTCCTAGGTCTAATTGTTGCCTCCCCTCCAGGCAGTGTAACAAGTGCTTACTATAACTTGCATCCAGGCTTATACAGATTGTTATAAATAAGTAATAGATAAAATACCTTACCACCATTTTTAAATGAGAATGCCACTAATGTTGCAAAAAAGTATGCCTTTAATGTAAATGTACATACTGCTACCTCCATCCCAGCCAGCTTTCATTCTACATAGTTCCCTTTCAAAGACAACCTGCTTGTGAAAAAGAGAACGCTAATCACGTTTTACAGGTTTGAAGTAAACTTTGATTTAGAGGTTATTAAAAAGCTGTTTTTCCATTCAGATCAAGATGCATAATATATATTTTTAAAACCTGTCAACTCTGTCAACTCAGATATAATCTTGGTCTCATAGAACAGTTTTTTTTCATTGTACAATTGCCTAGTTAAAGGAGAACTAACCTTGTTTGCCCTTAAATGTAAAGACTTTGATGTATCATTCATCAACAAAGTCTAATACAGATACACATACATAAATACATACATACATACCTACATACCTACATATGTACACAAATATGCATACATTCACATATAATTGTACATTTTACAAAAATGCATAATGTTTGTATCTTAAATAATGACTTGCATAGATCACATCCTTGTTATTTACTATAATGTAGAAAGTTATGTACATTCGTTGTGCTGTAGTTTTTCAATACAATATAAGATACATTATCAGTCCTTCCCTCTTTAATTATTAAATGTAATTATTCATGGATAGTCTGCCATTCATAATGACGTAATACACATAAAAGACAACTATGTACACAATACAGCATGCATACATGCTCAATAAATCAACAAACATATATGCATGAATTTTTTTTTTAACTGCAGACTTTACATTTAACACAGTAAGCGTAACACTAGTTCTTTTTGACTCACATTTGACAACCAGCTTTTCCATTCCATGTATTTTATTGTTTTACAAACTCAAATGTAATGTGCTGTATCTGGGTTCTGGGGGTATGTTTTTCTTCCGCTGATGTACAAGAAATGGTTGACTCTGTCAATATTGTTGAGTGTGCAGCTGGCACAATAAGGTTAGCGAGTCTGCAGCATTGTCTCTTGAGATTCAAGGGATGTCATTCCTGTCTAAGTAGGAGAGCGATAATACATCTGCACTGTGTGTCTGTGACACCTCCCTGTCATGTGCTTTTGTCGCTGGACAACAGCACTTGTCATCTCACTGCGAGGCCCAACATGAAACGTGCATCACACCAGCATCGGATAAAGTGAAATGTCATGTCAGAGTTTATCCCAGGTGTCTGTTAAATCAGTATGCTTAATCTCGATAAGTAGCATTACTACTGAAGTGGCTGCCATTTGTGCTCCCTTCCCTTCACTGCATATTTTCAGGATTGAGTAATGTGTGATATAATTCCAAATGTATTCTCTGACACAAAAGCCATAAATTAAAGTTAAAAACAAACCCAGTGGGATTATTTTTTTTCCATCACAAAGACCATTAACTCCACAGTATAGAAACTGGTTGTTGTGGTGCAGTGCTCTATAAACATCGTATTTGTTCTGACTCGATTCCCTATGGATGTCACAGATCCTTTATTTAATAAATGCCAAACCTAATCACAGCATTGGTAATCAAGATTGCTGTGTACATTTTTTTCTTTGTTTCTCTTTTTCCTTAGTAGAGAACAGGGTGTCCTTTTTGTCAAATTTTTTATTGGCTATGTATATTGTGGTTTTAGGTTCTTTTTGCAAACAATGAGTCTCACAGAATTTCAGTTTGATTTGAGGAATTAAAAAAATCATTTTTAATGTAATGGGAAGCTTTATTGGTGTATAATGTATATGTATTTTATTTTAAAAACAAATATATATGTCTACCTATCTGTATCTATGTATCTATTTATAAATATATATGCACACATAAATGCAACTACAGCTTAGTAAAATGATCTCCTAAGGAGAATGAAAAAATGTGGCACATTTGGCCGGCAAGCCTCCTGTGTTTCAGCCATTCGCTTTACAGTAAAATGAACCTAGAAGCTTTGTCTATCATAATTATCCTGTTAAGCAACCCTTGGACTCCCAAGAGAACATTTTAATAGGAGATTTTAAATTAGAATGGGATAGAAATGCATCCAGTAAGCGGAAATCCTGTTTTAATTTACATAATCATACCACTTTTTGCCTTTTTTTTTTTATCAGGAATGCTAATTCTTCCCCTTTTAAAATGTATTTTATTTTACTTCAGTACGTCACAGGATACTCACATCCACACCAAGTTATCTTTGTCTCTCCTCCTCTGTAATGTATAAACAAATATGAAATATGCTTTACAATTTGTAGTTTGTGGTTACATATTTTTGTCAGTGGTATGAAAAGTTGACTGAGAATAGTGTTATCTTAATTGAGATCCAGTAACTGTAAGTAGCAGATGTTATACTAGGAACTTTGAATCATTGGAGAGTTGAGGAAGCAAGTGAAAGTACATTTAAAATATAACCAGGTGCTGATGATTTTCCATCTTCTCTTGCTAACTGAACTGAAAAAGCTTTCATCTGGAAAGATCAACAGATGAGAAACAGCAGAAGTTTATATAATCAAATTACAAATATGATTGTTGTATTATTTTACTAACTTCATGTATCACTTGGACTCTTCTTTAAGCTTTCGTCTGGCAATTCCTTCATATGAATGCGTGTTTCTAACTGAATACGATTACAATTTATTACAAATATGATCTATTTGTAAGTATTACTGTCAATGTATTATTTGATCAGACACAGACCTGTTATAGCACCTATAGTTTTTGTGATTGTAGCTCTGAAGGCTGTGTAAAATCATCGAGTCTTCTTTGCTGATGGTATGCCCAGTACTTCTACAGCCTGTTTTCACTCCTATGATATGATGAGGATTTATTTATTTTAACTCCAATCATAAACCCATAAAAGCGCATTCCAGTGCAAAATTCAAACATTGGTTCTTTATTCACTGTAGAAAACACTTTGTCAAAAATGTGTCTACACTACCTTGTTTCTTTAGTTTTATTAAATCTTACTTCTGCTGTGACACATTCCAGTAAGGGATGAAAGACCCATTCTACTGCCTCTCATATTATTCTAAACTGACAGTATTGTTTTCACTGAGGAAATAATATCCAAGGTTGACAGACTTTCAGCATTGTCAAGCACCACATCCCACTGCAAGCTGATGTGTTACAAAATTAGTAACTAGATAGTTGTGAAATGCATGTGTGAATAATAAGGCATACTTTGGGGAATAGAGGACTATAAGATTAATACCGACAATTAATACAAGACATGCTTGCAAGGGCTTTTGAATATGGCTTCAAATCATATTTTAGTAAACTCAAAACTTTGTACATCTAAGAATGCTTGCACATCCCCCCAGTCATCCCATAAATCTTGTTGATCGAGTAAATGCTACAAAAAATAAGGCGTATTTGACATTGTCTGTATTGTATGAATACAGTACAGTGCACTTTAAGAATATTGTAAAATGAATTATTGGAATCCAAACAAGTACTGATGGGCTGAGAGACCTTGTGTTGATTTGAACATTTCTAATTGTTATACTGTAGTACAAACTCTGTAGTGTTGTTGTTGTGAAGAAACAGGACACAACGTGTTTAAAATATCTGTAAATAAAATAAAAGCACATCACACACTTGTGCAATCAAAATCTCTGCCTTTTTTAAATCTTTAAACAGCCTTGGTTTGACCTTGTTAATGCAGGAGCACTTTAGTAATCTGTGCTTAATGATTTTTTACATTAAACCACAGCTTGTGTTGGGCCCTTGTGTGTCACAGTAATTTAAGATGCAGTCATTTTGCACATTCCAATCCCATTATGTTACATTGTTACTGAATAAAGACTGGTATTATGTTCCTCCTATAAAGGGCAGAAGTGGCCTGAATTTTATCTGCTGAACGAATCAATCTGGATTATGTCAGCTGAAAAGAATTGTGAACTGCAGTCGCCAACAGATGGGGGGATATTTTAAAAATGTATTTGTTGGTTCTGAATATATCGGCACAGATAATACCTTGTGGTGACTGAAATGTATTTTATCCAGCTTTTATTTTTATACAGCTTGTACTAATTATCATTTCAGCAGAAATTATTAGGAGATCAAATGGAAATCGAATGCCATTTCCTACCATTAATGCAGTGTTTTATTTAAGCTGTCATGACAGGCTGTCTAGGCTGTGGGAAAAAGACTGAACAAATAATGAGTAAAGGTTTAAGAGGAGACGAGGCGGGGCTTGGCAAAAGAGATGAACTATTCATTAGCAACTCTAAAAGAATGATTGAAGTAACTTCTTGTAGCAGAGGGCACAGGCATATGAGAGCTGCCACCCTCCTCCTCTGTGTAGGCAGGGCTGTGTCAAGGTTGGAAGGTCAAGCTCAACAACAAATTGAACCTGTTTGGCTTTGAGTTCAAAGGAGGCTCTCTGATTGTATATACAAGAAAATGCAAAGTTTGGGATGTTTTGCTAATATTCTCTTAATGTTCTCTTCTCTTTGAGCAGTGTTTAAATACATACCATTGAAATATTTTGATCTCTCCATCATAAACACAGACATCAGGAATGGAAATATACATTGTTGTCTCTTTAAAAGACATATCCCCACAGAGCAAAGTTTTAATTCAGTTCCAAGTGAGGTGCACCTGTATGCAATCAATTTCATATTTTATTTTTTTATAAATAAAGCATACAGAAAAGCTGTCTTCATTCTACTTGCATGTATTTTTTGTTTGTTTGTTTTTAAAGGTATATTGTAAAGGAGATGCCCCTCTCTTCTTGTAACTTTTTCAGCCAACATTGTTTAAAATACGTCTTTCAATGTATTAAGTATGGTAGTCTGTTTGCCAGTTATATATCAGGCCCAAAGCAGCCTTTATTCCTATAAAATCTCTTTTACTCATCTATAATGTGGCAAGATTTTTTTTTCCAAACAATTTCCATTTCCCAGGTATAAATATAATACTGACATTATGCTAAATATATTTTTCATTGCTTTCAGTCCTGTAACAGGTATTATAGGTTTGAGCAGACAAATTAAGATAAAAACTTCTGAATGACTAACTTTATTACAGTTACTTTTCGGTGTTATTCATACTCCATTTGTAAGATTTACCTTCAGCTATTATTTCCAGTACTATAAACCTTTAAAAATCTTTGTGGCACATGTAGACCACCCTAGGGAAGCACCAATACAATTTTCCACCACACTTTGCGGTTGTAGGTCTTTCCATACACTTCAATAAGATTTTCTGCAATTTACAAGAAATTTCAGCATAAACCACAACACACATTATGTTGTGAATTTCAACAGAAACAGTCAGCAATCTGGCTTTTGTGAATTCTGCTTTGAGGGAAATTCTTCCAGTCTTTGTGAATCGGAGCTATGGTATTCATAAACATCCTGTATTCATTAAAACCTTCTAAAAATATTTCTAAGTGCACTTCCCTATGCTCAGGCAATGTGTACTGTTCATATTTACATATTTATAGATACTAGATGTACAATACATATTACCTTTCCAAAAACAACACTTTTTCTTTTTTTTTTTTTTTTTTTGCCTTCATAGTCCCGGATGCCTGTTAAAGAACAAAGCCCTCAAAGACAGAGTGAATGATGGTTTATTCTCTATCACACGTAAAGGTGGCAAATGCACTGTGTCTTCATAGTCTAAAAAAGTAGTCTTTTGTTTTGCTTTCTACCTCTGTGGGTTGGGGGTTTTGCTTTCAGTTTTCCTTTTTCCTTCCAGTAACCTTAAATCAGTTATCATAATATGTAACTTAAAACCCCCAGTGAGGTCCCAAGAGGTGTGATTTATAAGATTACTTCAAATGAATTATGTTTTGTGTTGTGTAGGTAGAATGAATCATTATATTTTGATAGGGACATAACCAATAATATGAAATACTGCATTTGTTCATTTATGCCTAAATAGTTTAATACAAACTTTTGGGTGTGATTTAACGAAGTGCAGTGGTGTTTGAAGACAAGTAGACAGTGTCTAGTGAGTTAGACAAAAGCATTATTAATATGAGGATAGAATTAAAATTTTATTTTTAAGAGATTTTGTTCTCCACCAGAATTTATAATTTATTTAAAGCAAAATCAGCAAATAGACTTATATGTATGAAGCAGATTTGATATAATCTCTTCAGAACAGGTTATTTATATTGTTTTTTCTGCAACTTGATGGATCACAACCACTTTTACACTAACTAGAAGTTTATAATTCATATCCTTAAATAGGAACAGCACGGTGACTAGAATAGCTTGGTGGATTCACTAGAAGCCAGTAGAGGGAGCTCAAAACCTTTATTTATATACATTTATATCATATATATATATATATATATATATGATATATATTGTAGTTTATAGTCTTCTGTGCATGTGTGTATTGTTGAAAATGTATCAATAAATAGAATACCTTTAAACAAACAATTCTTCAAACAATGTATGCATTTGACCAAACATTTACAATCATGGCCTTGTATAACGGTTGTGTAAATAGCCAGCTCAGTAATGTACTTGACATGTGCTAGTTACAAAAGGTTTAGGAACTGAACTCCAACAGCCAGACCCATATTTGGGGAAACATATGGAAATCTGTACCTTATACAGTATATCATTATCACTGTTAACATCTAAAAGCATGTATATATTTGGATAATTTGTCATTCTTCTAATTAATGTAAGTCTATTTTAATTGTTTATGGTTTTGTAATGCTAGGCTATTTTCCTGGTGGTATTCCTTTTTTAATTCTGTGAGAATCAGATGTAAAGAAGAAAGAGAGAAAGAAAAATAGAAAGAAAGAAAAATTAAACAGAAGGGTTCTTGAAACATTTTTGAAATACAGTGTTCTAAGGAAAATTGTTTTAATTACATCAGCTGGCTAGCTGTACCACAGCATTATACACATTTATATGCCATTAAACTTATTTTCAAACTAATTGAAATAGTATACCAGAATTTATAACATTTAAAAAAGCAATCAGTGCAATCAAAATGCAATACATCTGTAGCATACTAACGCAGTCCTTGGAACTTTAGGAGATACATATGCTCAATATGCAAATACAAAATAAAAAAACTATAAAGTTAACTCAGAAGTCTCTCGATCGCAGTGGCAGTTGTTAGGGGAGAAGAGAAGCAGGATCGAAATAATAACATTCCAGGTGGCTTAGTTAATGATCAGTGAAAAACAAATATGTGGTTTAATCTGTAACTTGTTATTTTAAATTTCTTTAAAAGACATTTGAAAGGAGTGTGCTGTGATGCTTCAGGACCTTTGTAACACTGCACCCCACTTTTGCATGATAACATTTAACACATTAATATGTATTTAATAAGGAATACATACATACTCATTTGAAAAAAAAAAAAAAAAGTCCTTAATTATAACTTTTATAACACACAGGCATTCACAAAGATGTTGTGTGCAAAATCAATGATACATGAAACGGCACACACTTTGGATGTATGCATATCTTTATCTTTTGCTTAATTAGCTTCACTGTGTTTTAACTGCTTCCCTTTAATCCTAACTGTGATTTCAGTCACTGAAGCTTGTTGCACCACCTAGTGTCCACCTGTATTGTATTTCTATTATTTCATACAAAGTGAATTTTTTTATTCGAAAATACTGGAAGCACATTATTGTATCTGATAAGAATATATATATAATGCACTTTATATAATGGCACTACGAATTCACAATGTTCGTCCTTAATCTTAAATGTTTACATAATTGTCACAATGTAGATTTTTGAATGTTTCTGCTTTATACGATGTTGATTCTTTATACATCAATTGCTTTTTCTTTTTTCATCTGAAAATAATTGGGTGTGTTTACTTAATTTGGACTAGTTTTAAAGTTATACATGTTGACTTTTAATCAGATTGTTGTGCTATAAAATCATAGACCTTTGTATTTTTTTCTGAATTGTCTGATGTTTGCTACATGACAGGTTTATTACAATTTGGAAAATCACAATTATAATTTTTTCCCCCCTCTTTACTACATTTCAGTTGCAAGTTGGCTCCTCTATTTAATTTCAATATACAATTTTTACAAGACCATATTGAAATAAATGCATGTTTTAATTTAGCTTTGTCAGTTTCATAAAATCATTTTATGAAGAACATGACATGCAAATACATTTTATGTACTTTACTGCCAAATCATTTTACAGGAGTTGTTTAAGGAATTAAACTGTAGAGTGAAACATGGTCAATATTATTGCAATATTTTTTGTCACTAAGCAGAAATGAAAATTAGGTGTTTTTACTATTTAGGTAATGTAAGTTAGACATTTATCCTTTACCAAATATATTACAGCTTCATTATTTCAGAAACTGATTTACACTTTAGCAAACAAACTTGCTTGGAAAAAGAGGCTGAAAATTATGTCATTGGTTATTTCTCATTGGCATAAGTGTTTATGCGTGTTTTTTGTTTGGTTTGGTTTGGTTTTGTTGTTTTATTTTTCTGCATAATAAATGTGCCCTAACAACAAACTTCATATTTGAACAGTTAGTTACTGTTAGACAAACATACATTAAATGCATTATAATATTTTAAAATGAAAACAACGTATATATATATATATATATATATATATATATATATATATATATATATATATATATATATTCTACTACACTTTTCTCTTCCAGTGCAAAATGCAAGGCTTAGAGCTGGAAATAAACAGCTTCAATTGTTCACTATGTTTTGATAGCTGTAAAAACATGTTTTTTATATAGCTTAACCAAATTTAAATATGTAAATTTCTAACAATATATACAGTACATCACTGCACTGGAACAAAAAGTATAGTAAATTGTGTCTTAGTGTCTGTCTGATGCTCATGTCAGATTGATTGAACCCAGAAGGAATTAGGTTTAATCTCCATTTTTTCTTTAAACTATAGTTCGTCAATGGTTAAGAGAGGAGGAACTGCCTAACGATCTACCCCAGGAATGTAACCTAGCTGTTCTGAGTGAAATGCAGGAGGATCCCCTTAACAAAGACTAATGAAAAACGGAAGAGAAGTAGCCGCTCGCCGTGTGCTGTTCAGCTGGAGAAAAAAAAAAAATCCATGTCATGAAGGAATGAACTAAGACTTTTAAAACTGAACAAAGAAGAAACCCTGTTTAACTGAAGCAGCTTCTTCTCTGGATGGAATTTGCAGAAACCTGTCAAAATGTAACCATTGTTGGACATAGAGCTTCATTGTCCCTCAGTCATCTACAGGTTGATAGTAACGTATGACTTTTTCTTATCTGTTTCTTCCATTCTCCTGTAGTTTAATCCTTTTGTCAGCTAAAGAAAAAACAAATTGCTAATTGATTGTTCAGTTTGTTTACATTCCTTGAAGGTAGTTTCAGCTGCAGGGACCCTCTCTGAAACCTACTTTTACTTTTGTCACTTTTTGTGTCAGACAGACTCCTTCTCTCTCATACAGTAATTGTATCACTGGATATTATGGCTATAATGTTGCCCCAAATCTGTGATCTAACAACAAACATAATGAAAAATGAAAGAAGGCTATTTTCTAAAAAAAATAGTTTTTTTGGTCACATTAGTCGAATTGTATCAGACAATTACCCCATTCTGATACTTTAAATCATAAGCTTGTTAAATAACAGCCTGATGCAATATTCAAGAGTTGTGTCTTAAAGTGCACGGGACAGTGTATTTTTAAAAATGGAACGTGCATTGGCAACTAAGCACACTTTTGGAAAGTTTAAACAATCCTTTGCAACTTACTAAGCCTGTCTACGGTATTCTTTCCAAACCATGTATTTTACATTTTATTAGTTGACGCTCTAGTTTACAAAATGGGATTATGGTGCATTATTTAAGGAAGAGTAGTGAATAGGGTATGTACATTGTGTATTCATTACCACAGTGCGTCACTATTGCCTAGGTCAATGACATTCATACAAAATGTGAATTCAAAAGAGAAAAAAAATATTGTTGCATCCTGTTTCTTTGTGGACAAATGAGAAAAACAGAATAGAATGTTCATACTGGTGAATAGTACACAATTACTGTCTTTCTTCTTACAAAAGAAAGTCTAATAACAGGAATTAGATTAATGTAGTACTGGTAACTGTTAATATTGTTCATTGTTTGTTCAAATGTAGAACTGTAGATTCTTAACGAGCTAAATGTAAAAAAAAAACAAAGGAAAAAAAAAACATTGTGAATGTGAAAAGCAAAAAGCTGAGGTGACAGTTATACCTAGTTTACATAATCCTGCCCATAATAGAAGATAGAAATATAGAATCCTTGAATCAACTGGGCTTGTTTTTTTCTTTCTATCTTTCTTTCTTTCTTTCTTTTTTACATCTTGTTAAGTTCAAGGACTATAGTGTTGCTAATGTTTTTAAAATACTGCCACAGGTAAATGTTAAAATAAAAACAACAACAAACTATCTGACTACTAAAAATGATTTGATGTATTTACTAGTTTAAAAGCAAGAAATAAAATTATTGTCTAGCCTTAGATACAGTCATACACTGTTGCATCTACAAAGCTAGCTGTTTTAGATGTAGTCTGTAGAATGAATTATTTTTTACAGTACTGTACTTTGCCTTCTACATTAAAAAAGATTGACAATCTTTTCATGTGCTGCAAAACTATACCTATATATATAAATATATATAAACACATTTAGCATAGAAAGGTTTTTCTTTTTCCGACAGTATTTTGCACTGTGATAGTATCATAACATATCTGGTGCACCAAAACAAATAAAGGTATGTGTTTGTGTGTTCATTGACATTGTAAGATGTGTCTTTGTTACTTGTGATCCCTGCCAGTTCTCTGCAGTTCATGAATTATGTAGTTATTTACATATTGAATTTAAGTATTACACTGCTTTGAAAGTTATTATTTAGTAAATAAATAAATAAGTGTCTCTAATGCAAATTTGATCACCTTGTACAGTATACTGTCTGTGCTAGTACATGATTTCCTATTGAGCCTTCAAATTGAAAACTTAATACTGAGTTCTGATTAATATGCAAAGCAATTTAAAAAGAGAAAAAAAGAAAGGACATTAATTTGCCTTTCTGAAAACACTCCATCAGTTATTTACAGTTCTGCCAAAATAAAGTGACACCCGTTAGCAAATCACATACTGAGGATTTCTGAAAAAGAGAAAGGCTTAAGCATATAATCACATTATGTGAGAGGCTGTTAGCTCAAGAGAAATGGAATTACACTCCCCATCTTCTGTGTAGTACATTTCAATTTCAGAGGCGGATGTAAAAGTTTAACTGACGTGGTAAGGGGGTTATAACCCCCCTTTAGTGCCATGTGTTTCAAATGCATGTCACAGAACCCCCCACAGCCCTCACCCCTCTCTCCTCAAGCCTGCCCTTACAAGAAGTTGTGCACCAAGGGAGGGTTACATTTGTGTCTAATTATTAATAGACAGACGAAAGCGCATTCCACATTCAAAATTGTCTTGTGACCTTTAACTTTTGTTTTCTGTATACTCATAGCAGTGCAAGTCCATTGGATGCTTTTTTTTGTAACTACTGAACTGTACTTGTAATAAAAACAGTATGTATTCAAATGATGTGGTTATTTGTGTTAGCAAAATTATTACTTTTTTATATGTGTACATCATTACACAGAGGTAATATGCCAGTGGGTTTAGAGACATTTGATTGAATTCATTTGGTGGAATATTTGTTTAATTAAATAAACTCAATATTTAATACAGAATACGGTTTCACATATCTTATGCTAATCATAGGTAGCTTATGAGACATTGTCCATTAGCCACAATAACATAATATGGCAACATTAGACGCAATAGTTTGGAATTAAAAGTATGAACTCTGTACAGAATGATAGCAGGAACATTTGACTGGATCCTCTGAACATCCTAATTGATCATTTTCGCTTATGCATACTTCAATGCAAAGAAATTTGCATCGAATTACATCATTTTAGGACCACACTTAAAATACATTTGAAGTTAATGAGTGAAATGCTCTTAATATGTGCAGCTTGGCTGTTTTCAGATGGATTGTCAGCTGATGCCTAACCAAATCATTTTTCAATTCAGCACAACCCCAGTGCTGAACTGGTACTAATATTGTAGGTTAAATTTTTCTAAGGACTCAAAACAGGTTTGAAATGCAATAGATCACAATGCCTGCTTCAGCATCTACCCTACACCTGGAATCATTTCAGTAGAGTCTTAAAGACAGAAAGACATTGGAGTAAACCTTATCTTTGTTGGAAATCTGTTCAGGCACATATCTTTGGGTGAAACCTTTCTTTTAACAGTACAGCACCTCTGTAAGAGTACCTTTGTCTTGCCTTGGTTTTGGATCTTGCAAATTCTAACCCCCAGCTGGAAAACTGTAGGGAAATTGATTTTTTACATTGTGGGGCATTCTGATTTTTAAGTAAGAAACAAATTATAAATTGAAACCTATATTTTTAGGAAAACATGAAAAAAAAAACGGTATTCAAAGAATGGTGCCTAATTTAAATAATCAAGTTCTCTAATTACATTGTTCTTATAGTCGTCACCAAGCTTTAACTTGACTCGTGACATCCCATGTGTGTGTTTATCTTTTCAATATTATATGTGCTTGCTTCAGCAATTGACACCGGCAGGTACCACAGTTAAAATCCAATGCAGGAGTGTAGTGAAAGATCAGTGTTCAACAGAGCACTTTTCTTCCTTGTTGTTGTTGAAGCACTTGTTATAACACTGTGAAAGATGAGCAATATAAATGATGTATCTTTTGCTCTTCTCTCTGACTTCTCTGTTAAGTGCTATACAAGAAACTTGCTGGAGGGGTACAGAACTGTCTTTGTAACACATAACTGGCCCAGACTATGACAGCTAATATTACAAGTTATGGTGTTCCTAACAGTAGTGCTATGCCCTTGAGGTAATGTATTGTTAATTCCAAAACCTGTTAAAGTCAGACACAGTCTAGTGTTATTTCAGTATTGGCAAATATTTTCCTATTATCTACTGTGCGTTTGTCTGTCTGTGTGTCCGTGTCTGACATGTTGGCGTGATACATCAGTTTGTATTTGGAATTGGAAATAATTATTCTTGTTAAAGGAGAAAAAGGTTGGTATGTTTTACCACTGTTACTTTGTTAGATGTGTGTGTACTATGGTATGAAAAATATCAGTTATAAACTTAGATGTCTGCATGTTCTGCTCTCTATATTATTCGTAGCATATTGTTTTTTGTTTAGTTTTTTGAAGGAAAATTATTATATTTGGAAGCTTTTTACTGTGTAGTGTTTTAAAAACTACACACCAACCTCTTTCTGTTTCAGTTAACATAATAAGTATAAAAAAGCTAGCATTCATAACTGCACCTGCAATGCAGTGTTTTGTTATAGTATATTATGCAGACAAATAATATTTCCTGAACTTGTTATTGGAATGTACTTTATTACTAGGATCTGTTTTATGCTTAAGGAATTTTACTACAGAAGAGCTTTAAGAGTCTACATAGGTAACTATCCAGGCAACAGCTTTGAATCAGACAATGGCATGTGACTGTGTAAGTGATTTCTGTACCTCCCAAGGAAATGCCAACAAAGGTAGGATATTTTTTTCCAGAAAAGATAAGGAATTAGTCTTGGTACTCAAGGATAGTGTCATATTTGAAAGGTGCAGTGATTATAAAAACTAGAGCATTCTGATCTTTGACAAAAAATAATCACATGCTTACAGTAGACTAGGAGAACAGGATTGACTTGATTGATCAGTGTCTGCATTTTTGTCAAATATGAGTTAGGAGTTGCAGATTGACACAAATTCTACTAGTTTTTTTTTTGTTGTTTTGGGTATTTTTCTGGCAACACTGAATTGGAACTTCATATAATTTCTGGAAAATAAATTCATTGCTAAAATTGAGAAAACTATTTTGATGGTAAGCTAAACTTCTGAGGTTATTGTGTGACTAATTCCTAAATGAATCAACTTCAGAATACCAGATGTTTAGCATGTGTGATGTGCAAATCTGTTCCCGATAAACTAACATCTTGAAAAAGTAACTATATAGCTTTTTTGCCATTATAAATTTAATAGCACATTGAGTAATGATGTATTAGCTATATTTAAATAAAATTAGGAGGAGTTTGAATTGAATTTGGTACAGTTTAGTATAAATTTGCATGTTAATTTACTTCATTAGCACACCTAAGTATGTAACATCAGTGACTGATATGAAAGTGGATGTGCTTTTGCAAAGCTTCAAGTCTTCTTACATAGCACAGGAAATGAAAGATCTCAGTTTTATTGTCACTGTCACTGAGCCTGCTGTCACAATTAAAATAATTGTTTTTGAATGACAAAACAGCTCTGCTGCACATCATTTATAAATACATTAATAAATAAATAATAGTATTTAATATGTGTTTTTCAAAGCAAACATAACACTGACCTTATGGTATAAAGACAGTTTCTAATTTATTCATACACACACAAACACATACATTTCTATCTATCTATCTATATATATAAATCTATTTCTATATCTATCTATATATATCTCTCTCTATATATGTATATTCCAAATCCATTCCTTTCCCTTTGTACCATATTGCTGGGCAATATGTACAACAATTGATGTGTTTAAGATGATAGTGAGGCTCAGTTCAAGTCTGCCAACAGTTGTAACTGTGCAGATGGTGACCCCTAGTTGAACCTGTCCTCATGCTCATTTGTTCAGCTGTATTTAATTTTTCCTCCATATTGCAGGTCCTTTCCAGCACTTTTTGATAATTGCCACAAGAGGGAGCTAAAGACCAACTTTAAAATATCAACCAGGAATAATTGGCTTCTGTTATTGTGAATTTTGTACAATTTTCCAAGGCACATAATTGCTTATATATCCTGCAAAACAGTTATTCTAAAATCATATATCGATATATCTGATATATACATTGAAGATTATTTCATAGAATTAGCTTTTAATTAGACTGCATTTTTACACAAAAACGTATCAAGAAAACCCTGCCGTTCATGCAAGCTTTATGTACAGTGAGAGTCTTGTCCTTATTAAAAAACACAGTGATTTGGATGGCCAATCCTTGCATAATGGCCGGACGCCAGTGGACAATAAACATTTTTGAAAACTATTTGAAGCTTGGTGGCCATTTGGCAGCTTAATATAAAGGGAGAATCTCACAACTTTATACTCTTGATTAAAAATTGATTGTGAAAAATTATAATCACTGTAGCATAATGTGTTTCATATTGAGTTTATGGGATTTAAAAAGGAATGAACAGGGGGTTGCTCATATACTTCCAGCAGTAATGCTTATGCTGTAGAGAGTCACTTCATTGGCATTATTGCGTTTATGGCTGGTGCATACATCCTCTCACTGTCTGCAGAATTATAACATGTTTGCAAACAATATATGACATGTAGTTTATATGTTTTTTGTTTGTTGTTTACATAACCATACAAAACACTAAAACTCTTATAACTCCACTGATGAAGGTCTTTGGGATGGAAGAAATTGTCATGATTCCCAAGGTTTCAAAAGGATGGGAGTGCACTGAGTTTAAAGACCCTTTAAACTTTAAAAAGCATTGAAAGGGGGAAATTAATATACATTGTTTTAATCCTGTACCGTAAATATGATCGCAATACAATACAATGAAATAGAAAGCAGGCCATTTGTTCCAGAAGGTGGCAGCATTAGAGAATAGCAGAAGGCGAAAAAAGAAAAGTAATAAAAGAATGAAAGAAAGAAAGAAAAAATATATATTGGTGTTGTTAAGCCTTTTGTTTTATTAGCACCAAACTGCAAAACTGTACAGAATCCATGTTAACCTGACGTAATTGTGAGCCCTGACATTAACATCTGTGGTCTGTAAGAACCCCTGATAGGGTGAAAATGAAAGAAAAAGTGAAAATGAAACAAAAAGAAAAGAAGTGTCGGACAAAAAAAAAACACAAAAAGATCAGAGACAGAGAGAGAGAGCGCCAGCCCAGAGGAGAGCCGCCTGGTACTCCGGCCAAATGTCAGCATCGGCTGTGATGGGTAGCGAGTAGCTGGGCCGAGCTTCTTTTGTGCTCTCATGGCCCCATAGAGATAATTGAGGATCACAGTGGTGGGAAAGAGCTGCAGTCATCATTTGCTGTCTGTCAGGTATCAGTACTCGGCTCTATGTCATCTGTCACCATTGAGGCGGTCTGTCATCTTTCCTCAGCCTTCAGCCGTCTTTCTCATCATGTTCATTATCTCCTGCTCAACACCACCCCCCATCCCCCACCCCACCCTGAACACACACACACACACACACACACGCACACGCACACACACCCTTCCTCGTAAATGCATCTTTGTGCGACTCTCAGGCTTCGGATTATGAATCGATGATCATGTGGTGTAAGAGAGATAGATGGCTTTTAGCTCCATCTTGTCTCCTCTAATTGTAAAATATTAGTTACATTAGACTCTGGTTTTTGATTAATGGAACTTATTTGTAGCGGCCTTTCCCATCCCTCCCCCTTCTAAAGTCCTCCACTGACTTTTGAGAATTGAGTGATTTCACTTAAAGCAGACAAATAGGCCCTTCAGCAAGGGGAGAACTGAGCACAGAGATTGCAGAGAACCATCTTATACACAGACACTCCGGACCAGAGAAGTTATGGGGGATTTTTTTCTCAGTTTTGTCTTCTGATGAGGACTTTTTAAGTCTACCATTTAAGAGGATACTAAATAAGTAAATAACAATGTTCACAGCTGATAGCGTTTGCATAGTTTATCGAAGAGTACGCCGCAAAGCTTTAAGTAGATTTTCTTTTCGGCATCCTGTTTGTTGACTTGTTTTGTTTTTTTGCACCTTAAGTGCCTTGTGACTAAAACCAATGCCTGTAAATGGTTTTGCACCGTGTTGTTGCCCGATATTTTTGGTGGAATACACATTTTATTCCTTTTGGGTAATAATTAAAATCTGTTTCTTTCACATTCCTTTCAATAAAAAGACACTAATAAATACCTCCAAGCCAGTTTTAATTAAGAAAGTCTTTATGGGGTTATATTATAAGTTTTTTATGTTATATTCTGCTGATGGTATGGTAATATAGTTCAATCCATCAAGCTTATAAAGTTGCAGTTTTATTGGAAACATTTTTGATTTTTCTTTAAGCCCACGAGAAAGCTAGTGTTTATATAATTACAATGATCGGCATGTTTTTTTTTTCCCTTTTCTTTAATTGGTTTTGAGTCCTTGGCAGACACCTGGCGTGCATAATTTGACGAGCCAACACATTTTGTACATTCACTCCTACTTGTTTGTCTTTTTCCCAGGGTTATCGTAAATAAATGTATGTCACACATCTCCTTCCAAAGTATTCCTTGCTCTTTTTTCTCATTATCACCATAATTCTATAATTTGTTTTAATACATGTTTATCAGTGCTATACTTAATGCATAAAATAATTTACTTTGCTGGTGTTACGTATATTCTTGGAGTTGGATTGTTTAAAAAGTTTCTTAGCTGTCTAGTGATTGAACTGCTTAATTAAAACAAACCGAAAAAATACATTTGTTTTTATGTTGTCTGCAACATTTATTCTTGTGCCACCATTTCCAACTATAACATTTGTTATCAGTCTAGCCTGACAGATCAGCACAATATGTAGTCTTGTAGTGGTCTGCTGGGATGAAATAAATAAATAAACAAAATATAATAAATGAATGTTCATGAACTTTTTGTCCCCAGACCAACATTGCAACCATAGACAACTCCTGTAGGTCCTGCTGAATCAACTTCAAATCACATTCATCAAATGATAAATATACTATACTAACACTCAGCTCAGGGCTCTTTCAGCCAATCCGAGCACAAGAAGCTGTTCATTTATTACTTTGCCACAGAAAGGTAAAACTCCTACACACTAAGGATTCTACAGTTAAATTGTTACACATGTAACACATGTACTTGAAACATATTAAGTTTATTAACATATAACACTTAAGTAAAAGCAATTTAGGAAAGTCAAAACATTTTTTTTTATAGTCAACAGGTTCTATTATAATTATTATGCTTATTATTATTATGTTTATTATAATTATTACTGAACATATGTTTAAGGAATGATTACAATGTGTTTTAAATGTTTTAACATAAGACAAACATGACAACATTTTATGAGTTCCAAATACTGGCACTTAAACTCTAGTGCATATAATACAGTCAGCCAGTGCACAGAGCGATAGAGAGATAGATATATATATATATAGAGAGAGAGATAATGGTTGTATGTGCTTGTATAAACAGAAAGAACATAATTAGAGAGTCTGATTGGGTGGAATACAATGAAGAAGAGGGGGAGAAATACTATTTTGAGTCTTTATTAACAGGTCCTTCTGGTATCGCTATTAATAAGCTAGTGCAATAATTAACTTGAGATTTCATCCCATGTGTAGCTTTTGGCTTTCTTGGATTCCACAATATATATTGTTCTGAATCCTGCTACCAACTGTTTCTATTAGGCTATATGAGTTTCTCATTAAATAAATAAAAATACTAGCATCATCTTTGTAAAGCTGTGGCCAATATCTGCTCATTTGGAATTGAATATATTTGTTAACATCTCACCTATTATGGTTTTAAAGGTTATAAAGAAGACTAATGGGTTGTTACATTCTCATTAAAGCTTAACAGTGAGACATTAAAGCAGACAATAAAAAACGACATTTTTTTCATTCAAAAGACACATTTTTCAAAGCGTGCTGTTTGCTCTTTTTTGAAATGGGATGGTTCATACCTGAAATGATAGAAATTGTATCCCAAATCCAATCATTCTAGTTTGCAGCAAGAGTGTGAAAGTGCATACTAATATTCAGGGGGGAATGTGGTGTGTCTGGACGTGTTGTTTGCTGAGTAATCTCTAAGTCTTTAGAACTTGCAGGTTATTATTCGTGGACAGATGGTGCATCGCATTTTATTGCTTACACCTTCTGTGTGTTTTTTTTCCTTATGAGACTATGATTTTTTTTTTCTTTCAAGAACTGAATTCAAGGTGTTTTATAGACAACATTCTTTATATATATATATATATATATATATATATATATACATTTGTATGAACAGTATCACAGTCATTCCTGGTATATGTTTTTCATAACTTGAGCCTGTTAACTTTTCAAACTACATGCGATCACTTCAGAGGAATATTATCTTCTTTGTTTTCAAAATATTATAACACACACACAGCTACTATATATAGTACCAAGTGTTTATTTTATTTATAACCTTAGGCTTTTACAATACAGGTTTCACCAACAGAATATTAGTACACATCTTTTGGAAACCCTGCAAGACACACCAGCAAGCAGCCCGCACAAGGGGTTAATCCAAAATAATATACAGGACGGAAATTAAACAGACTAACTGCTCTTTTTTTCCTACAGCTTTTTCCTCTTATTCTGAAGATAGAATTACTATTTGTAAGCATCTGAAAGTCATTAGTGGCCCAGCAGTCTGTCAGGTGCCAGCACACAAAAAAACTGCTGAAACCAAGCGGGTTCGTGTGCACAGTGCTGGGAATTTGTCATGTGCTGATGAGCAGTTATAATAATATATGAGCAAATCACAAGCATTCTGCAAATTAATCAATTTTTTTCTCCCTCTCTCTCTCTCTCTCTCTCTCTCTCTCTCTCTCTCTCTCTCTCTCTCCGTCTCCCCCTCTCTTTCTCTCCTTCCTCCCTCATCTCGGGGAGAGTGGCTTTTGCCGGCAGACGTAGGTGAAGCTCTTTCACTCACAGATGGTAGTGCTGGCATCAGATGGAATTTATATAAGAGTAATTTTGATTCCCTGCCAAAGCAGCACCGCTTGTGAGACACCAGGGGGAAACAGTATGAGGTTATTGGAGTGGTTTTTCTACAGTGGGAAGTTAGATCAGGGAGAGGAGGGGCGGGGGTGTGTGTGTGTGTGTGGTGGGGGGAGGATCTTAGAGTTTCCTCTTTGCGCTTATTGTTCTAGCCTAAAGGGCTAGAAACTGTACTCCACTGTGCCACGGGCAAAATCCAACACATCTTTTTTTATAAATGTGTGCTGAAAGAATGCTTCACAGCTGTTGCGACTGCTGGCAGGGAAAGAGAAGCACATGACTTAGTGTCCTTTCTTTTCTTGTACAAGGCTTGGAGGAGGGAGAGTTTAAAAGGTTGTTGCTGTACAAGCTGTATGGGGTAGCAGGCTGTTTGAGGAAGTAATGTCATATTCCTCCAGTTTTCCCTGGCCTCTGATCTCCTCACACAGGGCCTTCGGGGGTTAATTAGGCGGCTGCGATAATGCCAGATAAATGAAAATAGGACAAATAATTAATTTTTCTTATTTTTTATTTATTTTATTCTTTTTATTGTTAGCCAGTGGCAAGCTTTCAACAAGAGAGCCACAGAGTTGTGCAAAGATGTTCGGTCTATTCAGTTTATTTCGTTTTGCCGTTGCTTCAAAACAATACCGGCCAATGCTTGTGTGGAGATGGAAATGTGAAAGTGAATCTTTGCCACTGGGAGGGCTAATACCTGAGGTCTCATTGTTTGCTGAAATTGCGCACAAATAAATAAGAGCAGATTGAGGTGGCAGCACAAAATACAATTGGAAGGATTGATGCCATTTCTGGGAAAAGCATTTGTTGAATAAAGGAGATGTGCCTCTATTGTACTGGAAGAAATTATATATATGAAAAAAAAATACAAAAAAATATGGAGTATCAGCTACATTATCCAACAGAGTAATGCTGGCATGTTTTGTATAATGTAAGACGCTGCCCATTTGTTTTGGTTTATGTGACTGCAGTGAAGTAAGTGGATTAGACGGAAACTTTAGCATGCTTCATTGCAGCTGGTTGCAGACATCTGTCATTCCTCAGCCATACATTTAGAATCACACCAAGAACAAAAAGCTAAATCTGACACCTTTCATTTTAAGAAGGCTTTGTAGAACAGGCAAAGAGGAAGGTTTTTTTTCTTCTTTTTCCCCCCGATGTTGTTGTTGTCTTTTTGTGTTATTCTTTAAAGGGATTTAAAAAAAATCAAACTGAAAACAAGCTAGGAGATTTTATTGGTTTTCTCTTAATGTTTTTTTTTTTTCTTCCTACAATTTGAATCTTTTAAAGCAATATGCATTGCATTGCTATTTATCTCCACCACATTTTACTCGAAGGTACCAGAAAAATGAGTTTCAAGTTTCCTCAACCCACTGCATCTTAGTTGTGGCACTTTGTGATGCTATATGTGAAGCATTTTGATAAAACACTCTTGAACTATACAATGAAAGTACAATGAATTGTTCATTAACCTGTAAGAGAGGATGTTTAATAAAAAATGATAATGGCCGTATATGAAGACAGTACATTCGATTTTTTTTTAATATATATTTGAATTTATGTTTGAATATTTTATGATTATTCTCCAAGATCAGAAGAGTGCATATTAATTCAGTTGTGTTAAACAATAACAGACAGCCATAAAGCCCTCCCATGATCACCCCAAACTACATATACACACATAGGCACACATGCAGACACAGACACTTAAGAAAAATGAAAATTGTGTCATTCATTTTCTTTGTATTATGCATTACATATTTTCAGTTAACAATATTGAACAATTCCACATCCTTGTTCTGTTAACAGTGTTAATGTTGTTTCACTCATTGTTGCTCAGTGATTTATACAGAAAAGGATTATTATTGGACTGTCTCTTTGCGTGTTTATTTCTTATAGATCCACAGCTTTATTTGTTGGTACATTTCAAGCTCTCAGTTTTGTATTTGTCAATATATACATTATATATTAGGGTGAAAACTTTATCTACCTACTTATGTGTTGTTTTTGTTTTTTATTTATTGACTTGATTACACCAGAAGAAATAAAAATAGTATTTTCAAAATGGCAGTTAACATGGATCTGGAAAAAATTCGTCATGTGTACATCATTAAATTGAAGCTGTTCCACGATTTCCGGAGAATGAGGTTTCATTTCTGCCTTTTCCCAACCTTCGCTCTGTTTTACAATTTGTTCTGAGAATGCAAAGTGAATTTTTAATAAGATATCTCTCCACTATAACCTAATGCACTATTACAACAGAATATGGGAAACCTTACTATATTAATATCAGGCAATTTGTTTGTACATAACCATTGTCGAGGTACAGGGTGGAAAACATTTCTGTTTCTTCTAGTTCATCTGTTGTAAACAATGTGACACTTGTTCTTCCCTTACTCTCACTGACCCTAGCCTGTGTACATATTTATATATTATTTATACAGAATTAAAAATGAATGTCCTCTTTACCTCAACTGTACAGTACAGTGACAATACAAATGAACCCGTTCTGTATTTACTTTAAGCCGTGCAGTAAAGCTGACTTGTTGGGGTATATTCATTCTCTTAAGTGTAAAATAGGATAAGAAAATCAGCTTCTTAGACTTAACATAATGTAAAAGACTGTGAAATTAAACCGCACAGGAATAAAATGCTCCTATTGTGCGTATTTGCCTCGCTTATCTAAAAATTCAGACAACTGGAACATTTAAAACCTGAAACTTCTAACAGTCCCTTTTGTGTTGCATCTGTATGTGTCCTGTGCAGACATTGTAATTTTTTAAAGCTGCAGAGAATATTTATGCCTTTAGCATCAACTCCTATAAAAACACAATTTTCCACACACACAGCATGTGTGTGTATGAACAATACATTTTATTTTCTTGTGTACAAAGTTATATTTTATGAAGTTTTATTGTTTTTTCCAGTGTTGTAACATTAAATTATTATCTGATGACCATTTTAATCAACATAATAATAACAATAGAAAAAACTTTAGTGAATCGATGAGACTCATCAGAATTATGACCAATGCCTGAATGTAGTATTGTATATTCAAAACTGACTGATTACAATTAATTAAATTGCTTGGCCCACCTATGCCATAGTATTGGGCATCAGCAAAGCAGAATTTGACTGAATTGTATTAAATATAAACAAATGCAAGCCTCTTTAAATTAAATTGACGTGTTTATCCATTATTCCTATTTTAAAGCTTTTCGTAAAGTGAGCAGTGACTTGTGTTATAGATTTCTTCCCTAATTTAACAAATTGAATGTAGCAACTTTTCTTTTTTTCATGTTTGTCTTTCCTGCAGGTACGAGGCCATTCCAGTGCAGATACTGCCCATACAGTGCCTCACAGAAAGGAAACCTGAAGACCCATGTGCTCTGTGTCCATCGCATGCCTTTTGACAACAGTCAGTATCCTGATCGCCGGTTCAAGCGATCCCGGGTGGATTCGGACACTTCTGGGAATTCTGAAGACGCAAATGGCATGACCTGTGGAAGTACAGGAGACCCCTCTGTGGAGGCCACACAAGTCCAGGAGTAAAACAGCACAGCACACTTCCTATATAACATCTGGAGCGAAAACAACAACAACAACAATGGCAACGATTTCAAATAAGCATTAAACCAGGGTGGGGGGGGGTTTGTGTGGGTGTGGGTGTGGATATTTTACCTGCATTCCAAACATTTAGTAAGAATTGAATGTTTAAAATGCATCTAAATAAATATAAATTAATAAATACATAAATTCAACAGTAGAGGATTTAAAAAAAAAATGCAGCCCTGTGAAATGGCTGGCAAAATGTTTAGCTAGTAGAAAGATAGTACTATTGAAAAAGAAAACAAAAAAACAAAAAAAACAGAGCAAAACATTTTTTTATTTAAGTTGCATAAAAAATTGTGCAAATACGTTAACTTGTTATTAAAAAAAGGACATTAAATCTTTAATGTGTTTTTTGTCCCAAAAATAATGCTTTTACCAGAAAAATGATACGTATAAACGATTCAGTGATGCCTACAAGATCGAGGGGCTGTGTTTTCAGTGTTGAAAACACCTTTATAACATGACACCAGCTGCTGTCATTTGCCTAGCATAGTAATGAGATGTGCCGGTAGACTGCCATGGTGCCAGCCTGACTGGAGCTGTCATAGCAGAAGAAATCAATTCAGGCGGTGTCGCAACTGCACTATAAATGAAACCTTAGCTGGCCCGCAAGCAAAGGGTCAGTACTGACCTGTGTTAAACAGGACATGGATAATACATTTGCTTTCTCTTTAAAAAAAAAAAAAAAAAAATCATAGCTAAATGAATTGAATATTAAAAGAATCCATTAATCTGCAGAGATGGCATGCAGATTTGAGTAGTTTTGTTTATTCTTTCTTTCTGGTGATCAATTTGCAGTATTGAGAGGGAAAGATATTTGTACTTTTTCCTATTGTTGATGATGATGAAGTAGGTCTCGCTGTTCCTTAAAGATGTAGTAGTGGTGTATATAAGCATTGTATAGTGCTTAAACTAGGCAGCCTTGACTCTGAGAGGCACTAGTTAGAAGCAGAATGTTTCTTTTGTAGTGAGTTTCGCTCCATACTCAAATGAAGGAATTTCCATAAACAGTCAGATTTCTGTTTGTTCGCTTTTATAAGTGAAGAAGACACAATGCAGGACTATCTTCCTAAGCTCTTATGAAGTAGCTAAAAAAGAAAATATTTGTTTCCTGCTCTTTGTCTCTAATATAAATGTGTGTGTTACCTAATTCTTCTTTGTTTTTGTAAAACATAAATTTGTTCTATATTTTTTACAAATTTTAGCTTTTGTACAATTTGGATTTCCAAATGTATGTTCATTTTCATATAGGAGTTTTTTGAGAGGATATAATAAACACATTTATTTTGTTTTTGTTCGTTTTAGTTTTTTTTCTGACATGGGTCTTTTTTCTTTTCATTTTGTTTAAACATCCATAGAATAAAAGGTTCAGAGCCTATGAAATCAGCTAGAAAAAAGCAGTAAAAAGTACGTTGTCTTTTATTGTACTTCCTTTTGTTAAAGGCAAAAAAAAAAGAAAAGAAAGAAAATATGGTGCTTTTTATTGCATTGGTAGAAAAGTATTAATGTCTTGTGATAAAAGAAATTATCCAGACTTTGAAAAAGTCAGTATCTTCCCATGCAGGCTGGGAGCATACACTAAAACCCCTGGGCCTTAAAAAATTCAGCTCTGCCTAAAGCAGTTTACAGAAATACTAAACTGCAATCAATGTAAATAAAATTCTAAGCATAACTCTGAGATTAGAGGAGAAAAATCTCAGGCTAAGAAGAAGAAAAAGGTTTGCATATGCTGGTTAAAAAAGGACATCATCTGAGTGAAGTTACAGTTTAAATGAGGTCAGTTTGTAATCAGGACCCTTCTGGCATAACGCAAGCTGCTTTATTGTTTTTTGTTTGTTTGTTTGTTTGTTTTGTTCTTTTTCTAGTATAGTTCTCACTGCCTTACTTAAATCGAGTTGATAAACTTAATGCAACTGTTTCTATGAGCCCATCTGAGGGGTCACAATGTTATTAAAAGTACTTTATGACTGTAGTAAGCTTTAGGATTTTAACTGCACTACTGTGTTTGGTGACTGTGTCAGCCGCTTGCTTTTTGTGTGTGTGTGCGCACCGCCTTCAGTATCTTAGACAAAAAAAAACAAAAAACAAAAAAAAACATTCAATTTCTCGCACTTTTTGAGCTCTTTCAGTATTCCTCTGTGTCTTTTAAGCATTTTCAGATATGACAGGCAATAATTCTGTTTGTGACACTGGAAACATTTCCCGTTCTTTGTGAAGTGTTCGTTGATTCCATATGGTCCGGTGCTACTGTCCCTACCTTCGCCACCTCTGACGTAAACCCATTTTTTTCCAGAATATTTGTAAATCATAATACAAACAAGTGACAGACGCAGTGATGCATTGTCAGATTCTGAATATCATCATGCTTCTCAAACTCTAAACATGTCAACTTTTTTCTCTGTAACTTCTGTAGTCTGTGATACTGGTCATAATACTGTCTACATTCCTACATGAAGAATATTTCTATCTTGGAGGAGAGCTGAGAACAGTAGAGTAGAGGATTTTGTTGCTATGCTTATAACAAGTAGATGACTTTGTATTTAAGGATTATTCTTGGTCATTATTTATTATACACCTGTTGACAGAACTTTATTCTGGTATAGAGGTATTAAGTTTTTTTTTTCAGCAAATGACTGTTTTCTTTCTGCTGTTAGAAGTTAAAATGTCTTTGAAGCAGTACAGTTTTATCCAGTGTTTTACGCAATAAAACCTCTACCTCTGAAAAAAGGATCACCATTTTGTTTGTCTTATTTTACATTTAACTAACAAATGACTCAAAACATAATTACTGACATGACTTTGCTTCTGACAAATCTCTGCTTCTGAAGTATTCATGATGTCAGCAAAACAAAAGGAAAAAAATAAAAACGTTATATTTTCCTTTAGTTGTTTAAACCGAAAAAGACAAAACATTCCATTCTTGATGTTAACAAGATAGTACTATTTTTGTCTGATGGAATATTAAATTATAAGAAGGACTGACCAAATAGCTGTCCTTGAAACAAGCATGTACTGATAAGGTGAATCTTCTTAAAAATGCCATTGTCAATGTCTCTGTATGAGAGATTATGACTCCTTGTATTAAGATACTGTAGTGAAAACAGCCTGCATCCACATTGATTTTAATTTGTTCATGAATTGTATTGCAGAAATAAAATAAAACAATACAAATAGTGACCTGTACAATTCTATGACTTGTAAAACAAGGGCACCTATACTGTCACAAACAAAGCTCTTGTTTTGCAGGTTGTCTTTTGATACAAAAACATTCTAAACAAACTAACGAAAGCAACAAAATACAAGAAAGTATTTGCTGGTTCCAGACCAAAGTACAACACCTGTCTGAACATTTTTTGCCATGTTGCCTTCATGTTTCAGAAACTGATCTAGTTCATTACACTTTTCTGCCCTGTGGTAGATGTTTTTTAGATATTTACTTTTTGGGCTCCTTGGCTATTTTGAAAAAAAAAAAAAAAAAAAAACAGGCTTCATTATCATTGGGACCACTTTCTTGACTTTCTAATCAAGTTTAACAGAAGGCAGAGCCTGGAGTGTTGTAACGATAGGTTGCGAATGCAACCCCAGTTATCTGAAAAAGGAAGCACTGCTCAAGCGGGAGGGGTTTTCTGTGCACTTCCTTAGGAACCCCATCGAAAATGTCACTCTATCAAAGCTGCCATTGACCCCTGCTCTCGTCACTCAGAACAGGTCCCTTCTCACTTCCTGTTCTATAAAATTTGACGTCAGCGCAGGTTTGTCCTCTTTTGCCAGGAGCAGGACTCCCATGCAACCTTTTTCAGATAACCGGGGTTGCATTCGCAACCTATCGTTATCTTTCAAGTCGGAAGCACTGCCCAAGGGGGAGGGGTTACTGTATAACAAAACCGTCGCAAGGGAGGAGGCAGCGAGCTGATAAGGGAGCCTGCCCCGAGGCGATCGCTAGGGGAACTCAGCAATGCATCTCCAGATAGGAGCAAAAGAGGCCCCTTGGGGCCAACCTAGGCTGTCCAGGAGCGAGTCACGCTCTACCAGGAACTGTCTGCAATCAGCATATACAAAGCGGGGCTACAGAGGTCAACTCTTACGCCCTCCTCTTACAAGAGCATCTAGGAGCGAGCAAGCGAGCAGGCAATCAAGCAATTTGTACGCCCTCCGCACATTCACGTGGCAGTGAACCCCTGATCCTATAGGAGCGGGGCCACAGACCCACTGAATAACACACAGCTGGCTTGTCAACTGAGTAGCCACAGCTGGACATAACAGTATATACACCTATTAGCGCAGCTAATGCAGTTCTGTCATAGGCATCCCCCGCCCAAGCCTGGTGGCTCTCAGGTCGTCCCAGAGGTCTGGCAGCAGCGGAAGGGCCCTTGTGGGCTGGTGCGGCCGGTGTTCCCTCTCGGACCTGGAGTGTGGAGGGGTGGGGTCAGAGGGCCAGGGGATGTGCAAGCAGTCCACAGCCCTCTGAATCACCGCCCTGGTGGGCAAGCTGCCGTGGCAGGTGTGGTCGCGGCAGCAGGTGCAGCAGCACATGCAGACAGAGAAGCGGGTGCAGGAGGCGCGGCTGTCTCCGAAGCTGTGTCTCTGGAGCAGGAGATGGAGGGGCTCGGGGAGAGGCGATGGTCCAGAGCCACCGAACCCCAACTGTCACTCGCCGGAGTGGGAGATCTCCAGGCATGGCGGCGACTGCGGTGGCGCCCGGTGGGAGGCTGGGGCTCAGGCAAGCTGTAGCGGATCGGAAGTCGTGGCCAATTTACACCCACTGTCGGTGCCCAGACAGATGGGCAGAGGACCTCAGGAAAACCCCTTTAGACAAAAAACCTACACAGCAAGCAATTGGATAATACATGGCACTATATTAACATGATTATTATTTTTAAATGCTCTATTTGTGAACTGAAACTGAAACCGAATGCGCACCTGGAGCTCCGGTCTGTTGACAGACAGGATCGAAATTAGCTATAAATATAATTAATAAGACACACAATAGAGACACAGATGTAGCGAAACGGTGGTGAACAACACTATTAGTGAAGCCAGCCAGCCGAAATACGCAATTGTTAAGGTCTAATGCAACACACAGACACAGAAAGTTCACATTCTTGGGTCCAGCGAAATGGCAAAAGAGGACAAACCTGCACTGACGTCATGTTTTATAGAAACGGGAAGGAACCTGTTCTGAGTGACGTGCCCAGGGGCCAATGACAGCTTTGATAGAGTGACATTTTCGATTGGGTTTCTACAGAAGTGCGCAGAAACCCCTCCCGCTTGGTCAGTGCTTCCAACTTGAAAGATAACTCTCCTTGGTATCATATATTTAATGATGACATCACCTACAAAAAAAAAACCACAGTGGAAGTCTTCTGTGCACACTTTATGTAAAGCTAATTTCTGTAAATGTTATGAAGACCTGTTTTGAAAACCATTAAGATTAATGATATTAAATTAAGTTGGATTATTTCCCCAGCAGAGTCTTTTCAGTTTTTTCGCAACACATAAGTGGTGCGTAGTAAAAAATAACTAAATTAAACCGCTATCCTTTCTTATGGACACCACCTGTAACAATATGTTTGCGGAGGGTCATTAATGGATACTTAATCTCAGTAGGAATACTCTAGCTGTCATTTCATTTCTGGTAAAAAAAAAAAATCTGTATCCAATGTTTTCTTCACAGGAGTTTTGCTCGCAGCAGCTGCTTACGTTAGGAAGAGAGTTAGAAACTGAAGAAGAAAGGCCAGGAAGCGTGGGGGAAATGGGAACAATGAGCGAGAAAAAAAGAAAAGAAAAAACCCCTCAGAATTTTAAATGTTCCCAGTGTGAGCAGTTTTACTGTTAATGGAGAAATACAGTGGAAGGCATGTTTAATGGGCTTTATTTTTATTATACTATACTGAATAATTAACTCTGAGGCAAAGTGTCACATAGATTTATCTTTTAATTAAAATAGCATGGTTCACGCATATTTGAGTGGTAGTCCAAATAAATGCAATATAGAAATTTATGTTTTGTTTATCTAGCTGTTAATTATCAAGAGATTGTTCTGTATAGCTACCCCCCCTCTCCCCCTCCCTCTTTTTATAAAGTTTCTGAGGTCTGTATCACAAGTAATAAACCTTTACAGTCAGGTTTTATCAATTTATAGGTAATTATCAGAACTAAACATAAAAGCAAAGGAATTATAAGGTCTCAGCAAATATTTATAAGCAAAGAATTTTAATATTTGGTTGATTCTGGTTCGTTGGCTGGTGGTCTGCTGTAACCCGTTTATACTTTCAAAATTAAAATAAAATTCAATATCTCTTTTTCATCACTAGTGAAATTAATATCCATATAACACTATGCTACAAGCTCAACACCCGTTCCTTCCTTCCAGTGACATAAGTAATACTCCATTATTTCACTGAAAAGCCGCAGCAACCGACTTTTAAAACAGTGGGTTAAGACACCAAAAGGATGTCAACAAATTCTGAAAAGTTATCCTTCATACATTAGTGACTTTTATTTAACAATATTTATTAATAGAACAATATTTATATACACACACACAAAGGAAGGATCTCAGAGTATTGACAAACTGGGATTAATATTTTCTACTTATACCTGAGTAAAATCCAATCCTGCTAAAAAAAATACAACAACGCTTTTATGGTAGCATTCTTGTGAAGCCCGGTTTAATTTGATGTTAATTGTAAATAAGGACTATTTCTCTCTTCCACTCACTTTCTTATGACCCTTTGCGAGATCTTGCTATACCCACTGCCTCACAATGTGGTTTATACAACCTAAAAGTCAGCATAAAATCTGTGAAAATCAATTTCTAATCATAGGCCCCAAACAGATACATTCTTTCTCCACAATTCCATTTGAACATTCCATGGTTTGATGAAGCTTCCCATACAGGGAAGCCAATGCTGATTTGAAGGTAAATGGTGGAGAGTTTTAGGGGAGGAGTATCGAAGTTTAGAGGTGGTATTTGGCCCGTGAGCTACAGATTGGCCACCCCCATGGATCAGTGAGTCTTGTAGTGGTCTAACCTGAGCAGCCACAAAGGCACCACTTTTGACAGAGAGACTTCCGTTCAACCATACATTACACACAGAGCCAATTAGCATCTAGATCAATCACTACGACTTCCAAAGCTTAACAGCAAACTAGTTTCAGTACCTAGGGTTCCCGACTTCAAAAATGTCTTTAATTTCACTTCAGTGTGTTTCCTGAGTCACTTCCTCCTTTGTCTAACATTCTTAAGCAAAACATGAGGGAGTTGGGAGGGGGTTTCGAGGGTATACATTATAATACCCCTTCTTCTCCTTCTTGTCGCCAGCACATTTTCAGGTTCACATTCACATTGTCTAGCAAAACACTTACAGTAATGAGACAGCCCCAGTACCCTCAGATTATATCACACACACACACGTGCACACACACACACACGCGCACACACACACGCACACACACACACCTTTTCAAGTCAAAGAAATATACTATTATACTTTTTGAATTCTCTCAAATGAAAAAAGAACACCTTTTTGGAAGTAAAGGAAATATAACATTAGGAGGTTTGGATTGATCAATTGTTGTTACAGCTTAGATTGCAGCTCTAATTATAATTATAATTATATTATTATAATTAATTATAAATAATAATAAAAAAGCTGAGAGCACCCCTGTGTTTGTAAAGTCAAAATTAAAGGCTTGGGTCTGTTGTCAGTGATAGATACTTTCACATTGAGATATATATGATTTTATCAGACACTGCCCAAGACTTGAATTATTTATAATTATATGAATTATATGTTGCTGTACTATATGTACTATACTTTAACAAAAACAATAGTAAAACTAATTATTGGTATATATTTTGCCCCTTTTAGTTATAATTACCAATGTGAAAACATGCATGGTGTTCAGATGATAATATACATAATAATAGCAAATGTTAACCAAGTATACATAATTGACAATGGCATGTCTTTATTTTGTATTGCTATACTCTAAGTTGAAGAAACTGGACTTTCAGACACCTTTATTCATACAAAAAAAAATCACGACAACATTCCCTCATAATAACTACTGAAATTAACAATATGAATAATGATAATATACAATCCGCAACTTGATTTAAACCATTTGTGAGGGGGATGGCACATCTTCCCAACCTTCGAAGGTGTCTGTTATTAGAAGTGTCTGCAGGAGGGGGCTCTTTGTTCTATCTGAAGTGCACCATAGGCATTGTAAGCATTTATTTTCAATGTCTTTATTGCAGTTAATTATCAGGACTCTCTTAGCCAGCGCCACCTAATTATGCCTATTTTGTCATGACTTGGCGAAGCCGTCATCAACCCTGCAGTAGCCCAATTATAATCTTTAAAAATCACCAAACACTGGCATTTTCTTACACATGTTATGGTATTAAAACACGCACAGCAGGGGGACTCATGTTTCAGGCCTTTTTAATTACTTAATCCTTTCACTAGTGGCATATAATTTTACAGGTACAGGACTTCTCTAAATCATACTTAATTACTGTTCATGGAGTCAAATTTCAAGGTTTCCTTCGGTGTCTGGTACTAAGCCATGGTTCAATAGATAAGAGAAAGATGATTGCTGCAAGCCTTTTCTTTTTTTCTCTTTTTTTTGTATATTCAATGAGCCAGTATTGAGGTTCCCTCAAGAAAGCCACAGGGCTGGCACTAAGTCTGTTTTGCTTGGGGCAGTCAAACTCCCCTTTGCATGCACTGAAGAAAATCATCTTATTTCTACAATGAAAGTCAGTGCCAGTCAATTTAAAATTCCCTGCCTACTCACACTTAACTAAATTGTTTAAAAGATGGAAAATCAAGCTAAAAAAAGGCACACAAAAGGCTGACAATAGCTCAGTTTCTGTGGAGAGAGAGCAGTGAGCAGCAATTTATTTGGTTCTGCTTTCTGTAGCTTCAGAGCTTAATCTAGCAACTGTGTGTTAATAGACTTGGCACTATTTTTGTTCTGTTTTCTTGTAAAATACTGCCTTTAGATAGACCAGATTAAGACTGAAAAATCTAAACCATTTGGAGTTGTATGCATACACAGCGGCTGGCATAAGCATCCTTTTCTGCATCTTTAGTCCTGCCATATCCTCTTTAATGGTTTTCTAAAGGTCAGGAATCTAAAATTTCACAGAGTGTTTTATATATATATATATATATATATATATATATAAATATTGTAACATTTAAATGTACAAATGCTGGATTTAAATTGCAGGAATACAATAAAGTGGTAACAGAATGCACTTTCTGTACAAATTAGTTGGTATCAGGCTTCAAAGAGTTAACAGTTGGAAATAAAATATCAGATATGTTTAGCCTCCAGACATCCATTAAAGTGCAGAATGCTGTTTTCTATCACAGATTATATGCCAGATGTTCAAACTATCTCTAATCATTGCAGATGTAATGGAGTAGAATGTTGCAGTTTGTGACTTTACTGGCATTAATTCTGTATACTGCACAAGGGAAAAGATTTTAAATATATAATTATACCCCATTAATACTCAGGTTTTATTTCCTTTCAGCGGAACACAACTTAATAAAAACAACCATTAACTGCATGTTTTCCTATAGTGCATTCACTCAACAATGTTTTTTGTGAAAGACCTGTAATTTAAGTATATATTGTGCTCATAAAAACAAAGGTGTGCGATAGAGAACGGCACGTCAGCTGCTGTAATGGAGCATACGAAGAACACTATATGAAACAACACAGTCTATAAGTAAACACACACATGTTCCTTTTCTCCATGCTCTGTCGATCTCTTTGCTTTTAGTTTGCCCTTCCATCTGTCCGTCAATACATCAGTTAACCACATTTATAATCATTAGCATGACTAAGGGGTTGTGAACATTAAAACAACAAAAACAAAAGGTATTTTACATAGCTGATTGTATTCCCTTTCAGCTGAATATTGAACAAGGTGATTGTGTGTGAAATACATCAGGGGGACCCATGTTGAGTGGCCCTGATCAGTTGCATTAGTTTTTAGGTTTTGCAGACAATAATAATTAGAAATGCTCCAGTCATTTGTCCACAGTTGTCACCAAAGTCATTTCCAGCCAGAGCCAATTTTAATGACAAACTTCTTAGTGTGGTCATTTTTACAGGGATTATAAAAATCTTGTAAATTAACCTTTTTTTTTTTGGTAGTTATTTTATTAGAATTTAGTCATGGGAAATCTAAATAATAGTAATAGGTTCATTACAGCTAAACTCATTTTGAAGACAAGGGCCATGGAAGCAGCATTTTCTTTCTAAAGCATAATGTAGATTTATTATTACTAATGTGGGTACTGACTTCCACTCTTATATTAATGTAAATATTCCACTAAACATTCATACAGGTAATACTCATAGAACTGGGAAGACAAATTAAATAAAACTTAAAATGCAATGCAACATCCACATACTGACATTTGCTACAAATTGCAGGCTTGTTACTTCTGTCACTGTGGTGCAAAGTTGAAGTGAGTTCTAGTATTTATTTTACACACAATCCATCCGAGGCCCAGTGGTAATGGTAATCATTTTTTGAATACAACACGGAGGATATGATGTTCAGCTGGATAGCACTTCAGATTGATCCAAGCTCCAGAGAAGATGTGTTATAGATTGTGTTTGGCTGCATTCCCCAGTTGATTAATGACCCGAAATACGTGAATAAAAATATCAAAACCATTGTTCAAATAGAGATAGCAAGGGTTGCAAACAGCTTAGGGACAAAAGTGATAAATAATGGGTTTGTTCTAGGCATGTTGATCTGGAACACTTTTTTTTCCTACTTCTTTTTTTCTGGATAACAAATAAAGCATATAATTAAATCATTGAATACTGAATATACATATTTAATAAGGGAAACATAACGACAAATAAATGTGTGTGCTGCTACAAGCTGAATAGTGTTTAAAATCTAATCACTCATTACCATTATATGAATTACATTTCTGTAGCAAAAGCTGGTCAGATAATGACAATCGGAAGATCTGTTTTAGTCACATGCCTATAATTTCTCTTTTCTTTGTGCACTTCCTGATGTCTTTGAAACTTATAAATAAGAAGTCCAATGCAAAATCACTTTCAGAACGTCAGTTTGCATTCATACAATGGGTGTGACCTGGAGGCGGCTGTCTACTTCATGTCTCTCGCAGCTGCCGGAAAATAAACAGAACTAGACAGACAGACAAACGGAGAGAAGACAGACAGATGGACACACAGATAGACAAATAGATAGATAATGCACTTATATGTTATACTGAAGTCTCTCATAGCAAAAGCACCCACACGCACACACAAAGACATAAGATAATCCAAACTGTCTCTGCAAGAATGAAATTGATTTAAAATAATTTATATGTACTGTATGTGTACATTATAAGGAGCCATTTGTTAATACAGGGACTTCTACGCTGTGCTAAAAGACACAGACATCAGGCAGTAAAGAAGCCATGGCCATATCAGTTCCCCCATGATAGACTGTGCCACTAATTGACATTTTCATTAACAGCAAATTTATGTTCCTATTTCTGTCTGTGATAATGACCATTCCTTAGGAGAGCAGTAGAGTCTGCTAATGGACATGAAATAAGGGAGAAAACTTATTTAATTAATGCAAAAAAACTGTAGCCTTTCCACACTTATTTTAACTGCCACACACTTCACTGCAGAACTCCGCAGTGGGGTGTGGTTATAAAATAATGACATCAAATTCCCCCTGATTAAGAGATCTGGAGATGATTTCACCTCATTCTAAAAAACATTATTTATCTTGTGAAAAGAGTGCTGTGAAAACTCGTTTGATTCTCTATCAGCAGACATGGCTGTTATATAGCACACACACAAGCCTTTCTATCATTGCTGAAGACTAAAAAAGAGGCAACAGAAATGTGTATGACTGTCTGAAAATGTGGTGAATTGCTTTGCACAAAAGACCAGTTGTTGCTCTAAAGTTAAATATCCATTTTAATTCTGTTTTATTTACAAAGGTTACCTACTATAGGTTGCAAAAGAAAATTAGTGCCTCAAAATTTTAAAATGAAATGGAAGCCAAAACCTATATTATATATGTGTATTAGAAATTCTCTGAACACCTGCTTATATGACTATAGTATGTTTCTGCTTAGTGAAACAATCTGAAATATTTCTACCAAGTATGTATATTAAAAGCACTAAATGCACTTCAAGCAGACGCATATTAATATTGATACATTGATATCATAAACTAAAGATACAATGATACTTATACAGTCTTCATAATGTTGTATTACAGTACATTACAGAAAATGACAGTATATTTTTGTACTAAGTCCTTCCAAAACTGACCTATTGTTGTACTATCTTGTAGATGAAATTCAGTGGGCTATGATGGGGATACTTAGGCAAAAAAACATCAAACAAGAGTAGAAATGAAATTGACTACATAAAAAAAAGCTTTGAAATGATTTTAATTCAATAACAGACTATTAAATTAAATTTGGTTCATTATACACTATGCATAATGTGGACCATACAGGCTCCAAGCAATGCAGCAAGCCCATGGTGCTTCAGTAATGCATTGAATTAAAAAAGAGAAAACTTCAAAGCATTTTTCCACTGGATGAAAACAAGATTCCAAGCATTCTTGCCCCCCCCCCCAACACACAAAAACAACTTTATTTTTCAGCACTATAGTCATTTATATTCTGATATTCACAGCAAATTAATTGTAAGTATGTTGTCTATTTTATATTCATATTTTCATTTTTTGATACTTTTTCATGTAAATATTTTATTCTGAGATGGCTAGTATTTGCATTTGTATACATGCACATACATGTTCCCACAAGTGGAGTTTCCTGACGTCACTTGCGACACTTAAAAAAAAAAATGCCAAAAAATAAACAAACCTTGAAGCAATGAATGCGACTGTATTTAACAGCACCATAAGGGCTTTATTTCAGCAGCTGCATTTGACATCAGACACAGAACCGCACGAGAAACCCCTGCTGCACCAAGTACAAGGTGACATCTTGAAAGTGAACACAGAGGACTTAAAACTTGATACAGGCACTTAACATAAACAGCTGTACCAAAATGTAATGTATGACAGCATTTTTTTTTATAAAGAAAGCAACTGCTCTCTAACCAAGAAATGTCAGTGCATCCCTCAACTGCTGGGAGTTGGTTACATTAAGAAACCATCTTGAAGAGAATATGTTCCATTCTGCTTGCTCTCTCCCATCAGTCAATGAAAAACATGTCTAAAAACACAGACGTTGGCCAAAGCGACCTTGACTGTCATCCCTTGATTGCCTTTTGAAGTTCTGTGACCAACTTTCTCTTCCTTCCTTTCAAGGAATGGCAACTCAGGATTTGAACAAACAATCCTCAGTCTCAGATGTCTCTCTCTGCACTCCATGAGTCAACGAAAAAGGTGACCTGCTCAAGTCTGACACACATTATCCTGGAAATGCAAACACATTCCTACGTTTACAAAAAGGGTTTCAAAAGAGAAGATTCAAACAGAAAATAGTGCAAATTACAACACAAGATGTCACATCAGAAGATCCAAAATCCTGCGATTATGTAAAATAATTCAAACAGATGTAACTCTAACACTATGTTAAGTACCGATAATTAACATGTAATTATGCACTCATTATTGAACTAGTTAACACATCTAATCGAGTCAGAAACAATTAGTCTTTAAAATTAGGTATACTTGTTGAGATATAGAAACAAATGAAGAAATAAATTATATATATGCAGTATATATTCTTAAAATCAACCTCAACAACAACAACACATTTGATATCACCTTGGAGTATTTTCAGTTGTGAAAATGAAACAAATTAGCAGTTACAGTGGTCAGAGATCTTAAAACAAACAGAAGTGTGGCATGTTCCTATAACAGACACACCCGTATTATCTCTTTATGAAGTAACTGTCTCTTAATTTGCTTGCAGATGCTGCAATTTCAAGCAGGAGATTTCCATGCTGGGTCTCTCTCTCTTTCTCTCTTTCTCTCTCTCTCTCTCTCTCTCTCTCTCTCTCTCCTCTAATTCGACAGAAAACCATAGGAAGTTGTCTTTGACTCTGTTTTTTCAGAATACGAAGGAAAGAAAGGAGTTCCTTTACTGCAGAAAAGGTAACAGCCCTCTTACAGATATGAAAAGCAATCTAAAGACATTTCTGAGAGCTTGTATCCTAGTGGTAAGCTGGTGTTTTCAGTAACAGTGGGTGTTCTGTAATGTTTTGCTTGTAAAACAAGAGATCACCTTGGGCAGCTGCGCTCCTTCCACTGTTGTTACGGCGACTAGGAGCTGATCAGCAGCCAGTCTGACAACTTCATTCACCAGCCACCTGCTAGCTGCCAATCAGAAAGCCATCCTGAGGCTATTGACAGAGCTGCCAGCCCATCTGAAATGTGTCTGTGAAAAATTCAGGCTCTTTTGCGCACTGCTCTGTATTCCAGCCTCATCCTTTTTCCAAATTTTCGAACTCTTTGCGTTCGCTTTTGCATGGCAAATGGGTTTCAGTTTTAGTTTTTACATTCCATATTTCCCAGCTCCTCTCCCGTTCAGTGCTTCACTCCCTTTTTTTGTGATTTTTTTTCCCTTCTTTGCTTGAAATCAAATACTACATTAATACATTAATCAAATATTATATATTTCCAATTCTTGACAGAGCTGTAATTGTCATCTGTGCCTCAAGCTGCATAAGATGAATTATTATTACAGTATAACTTTTCTTCCAACACCTTATGTCTTTGGAAATACCCATCCAACTTGCTCCTAAAAACTTATTGATTGAACCTTATCTTCCAAGATGATTTACTTCCTTGGTCTTTTCATGTTGTCATGTCACTCTTGTACTACTGTCACATGCTCTCATTTCCTCTAGCCAATTAATTTATTTAGTTGTCTCCATGCTCATTTGGGTCAGTTTTTGTATCATTGCTGTGATCAGGGTCCAGGTACCAAATCAATACATTCATATTCATAAGTGTCAAGCATTCACACATAAGCCACGGAAATGGTTTCCCCCACAGAGCAATATATCATTTTACAATAGCAACTCAACACATTTTGGATTTATTAATCTTGGATATCTTAGATCATTTATAAGTCATTGATACAAATTGAGTCCAGAGGTTCTAGCTTGATTCCATTTTCTTCTGTCTCCTTGTGAACACCTTATTTCTCTGCACTATAGTCTTCTTGAAGTTCATTCTCAAATCTTTTTTGAGGCTAGCATCATAAACACTTTCAGCTACATAAATACATTCACTAGGCACTTCGAACTTAAAGAAAAAAATTGCAAATTAATTTCTCACTTGCAATTCTTACCTTTAAAAGTTATCCAGCAACAGTAATCATTCATTTCTCCGGTATGCATCCATTAGCTGTCTGTAAATTGCTCTTTAAAATATTCACAGTGGTGCGAACTGAAGAGTTGTGTTTTAATTCACATCCAAAACTAGGAAACTGAGAAAGATAAACTAATATAAAGCAGTTACAGAAGTAGGGGGAAAAAATCTGTAATTTCTACAGAATTTTCTGTTGTTAAAACCACTTTGGTTGCTCTGGTGTATAATAACATATAAGAATCTCAAAGGATAACTAAAATTTCATATTCATATAGCTGCAGAGAATTTATACCAAATTAATAGGGCTCTTAAGCTTGCCTTTATGTCTCCAATGGGAATCTTGGCTTTCTTTTTCACTCTTAACATACCACTGGGAAAACAAACGATCCACTGAGCATTTTAAAAAGCAAGTTGCACCTTACATTTAACTTTATTATCAGACACAGCACTAGAGAAATAACACCCATATTATGAGCATTTTAATACCTATTTAATAATGCAAAACTTCAAAATAGAACACCTGTTGCTCAGATGTGCTGATGCAAATATCAAGGGGATTAATTAAAAGTCAATTATATTAATTTTGGTTTTGATGGGTGATTCAGCAAGATAAAGCATTTTCTGTGCATACTGATACATTAGCTCTTGATTTTTAATGCAGTTTTATCAGAATCCATTAAACTATTTATATACACACTGTTTAGATGCTATTCTATGTAAATTTAATGAGTGTTTTAGTTTCATCTTTAATGTGCATATCTCTGTCTTATACATAATTGAAAAAATGCTAATAACTAAATCTGTGTTTTTTATGTTTTAGACACCAAGAAATGCAGAGTTTTTGAATATATTTTATCTCAGCCATCGTACAGTTTGTGAAAAAGTTTATCATATGAGCTTGTGTTATTTATTCTCTTTCTGAAACAAAGAATCACATAATTCTTCACTGATCAATTGTAAGTGATGTTAATGGCAAGCTCAACATTGTACTCATGCCAGAATCTATATGTGTTTATGTGTTTAGTAACATTACTTCTATAATTGTTGAGAGGGCACCTATCTCCTCGCTTAGGTGTTTAACTGCTTCAAATGCTTCACAAACTAAGTGTAACTTTAATATAATTATTTATTTTCTTTATGTTGCCCTTAGGTTTTTAACATTTTTTCTTATTTTATGTTTCTTCATTCTTTATTTTCCATTTGGGGTCAGATAATATTTCAAAGCTGCATATATATTAATGCATATATTTAATATCTACATTGATCAAGTGTTCCTGGCTGTTCCTCAAATTAACCTTCTTGGTTTTCGTCATTCCAGTGTCCAGCACGCTTCATCGAGTATTTGTTAAGATTCACCATCTGGACTGCAATTTCAAAGTGTAGTCTTGAAGATGAAATACACTGCAGGGTTAATGGCATGCAAAAGCACTGTGCAATATGTTTTAAATTTCAGGGTCTGTGTTATTAATTGGAAATTACTCTTATTCTTCAAACTGAATCCAACAAAAACATCCGCTGTAAGTCGACTGCTTCATCACGTTAGATTTTGTCCTGTTATAATTCATCTTTGCAATATATCAGCTTGCAGAGAGAAACACAGGGCAAGCCAGCAACACAAACTAATATCCACATACTGTGTACTACATAAGCAAAACATCCTGTCATGTTTTGAAATGGTATTTAGGTAGAACTTTGCCCGCTGCAAAAAAGGCACAATGGGATTTTTGACCTGCTTAGATCAGAGGAGAATCAACATATTTGGCTTCTAGTCCTATATTGCCTTGCACTGCCAATTCAATACTCGAGGGGACTCTACCAGTGCTTCGCTTCTCTCCATTCACCATCCAATGACCTCCTTCTGTTCCTCAGGGGAGGGGCTCTCCTGGCACTCCTGAAACAGCTCCATTTCTCTCCCAGGCCTCCAAACACACAGTATAACCTTGTTTTCAGAAGTTGGTTTATCTCACGCAATTATTTGTCTATTTGTCTTTTTCTTATTCAAAAGCTTGTACAATGTTTGTTGTTGGCATCTATTTTATTTCTGCAATTGTGGCATATGTTTTACAGCAGTCTGGTTCAAGTGATCTAAAATGCATGAATAAACAAGATGTTATAATATTCATAATTATAAAATAAGCAATAGGTAGTATTCTATGGTAATAGTAACTCAGTAAAATGAAGAGAGAGAAAAAAATTAGGTCAATATTTTGTTGTAATTCTCTAGACGTGAAGGTATGACTCACTTATAACAGTTTTTAATAAATTGCTTGGAAAGTGAAAGAAGCATCCATTTGACCATATTTACATGGCATTATGGCTGAAGGCTGACAAATTGAGGCCGATTCAATATTCATGGCAATGCCTGTACGTAGCATGCGATAACCACTCAGTTCTCTCAGAGCCATTATGACTCTGCTAGTGCTGGGTAAAAGGATAATAGGCTGAGGAGGGGTGATAATATGGCAGGGGAGGGGAAGAGAAAACACTATTCCAGGGGCTGACATAATTTTTATTATCGCGGCCCATCAGAGGTCCTTGAAAAACATGTACTTCCAGCTCAAGCAATCATTTATCTTGAGCAAGCTGGCTAGCTTTGTGAGTGCCACCCGAGCTCCTTCTCACTCTTCCTGACAGGCCCGTTCATTAACCACAGAGGGAGCAGGCCAGATCTAGAGATCAGCGCTGGCACCCTGCGCTTCCACCAGCACAGCCAATCACAGCGCAGGCCGCTTAGGTGCTTTGTGCTGCCAAATCATCTCCCTCGCCGTATTACAGCCGCGCTGCAGATCAGCATTAGCACCACCAATAAGCTGCAGCTGGAAGCAGGGGGAATTAGCCGAGAGATCATTTGTTTCTTTTAAAATCTAATTTGAAGGCTTCGACAAAAGACTTGTGTTTTGATGTTCCCTGACGCCAAGGAATAATTGTACGTTTCACATGACAAGCTGAGCACACTCATCTCTACCACCTAGAACCCTAAAACTACCATCTATCCTGAAATTACAGCTTGTGTTTGATCATCATCCACATTGCTAATAATAATGTTGAATAAATGCCCTTCAGAATAATCATATATAAACTAAACCATACCATAAAATAAACAAATACATTAATTAATGAATTAAAATAAATACATGCATAATAATATGTTGTATTTGTCAAGTATGTGTATATATATTATCACTGTAGTAATATGTAGCAAATTCAAAAGGTAAACTGAATATAGCATTGTAAGAGATATATATTTAAAGAAAATAAAACATTTCTGTAAATGTTTTTGAAACAGAGCAAGAGAGTAACATTCTGGCATGTACAGGGTTAATATCTCTGCCTGTTTAATCTCTGTCAGGGCTATTGCTTCCTTGATGAAGAGAACAGGTCTACACATGGTTCTTAATTGATAATAATTATCTCTTAATTGCCATGTGTGGAATGTCACTCAGAGCTGCAGTTGATTGGGCAGATCCAAGTGACAATCTTGATTTGAGTCCTGGGAAGTGTATGATTAAGTGGCTGAGTACAGAGGAAGGGTTGAGTTCACTTCAGAACTCCACTGAGATAAGAAAGCAGCAACTTTTGGAGTGTAAGTGAATGAGAACAAAACAAGGCTAGTTCAACTTATTCTGAACAAGCAAAATCAGGATTAACACTGGGGAAGTGCTAAAGGAGGAAAATTTAAAGGATGAATTTATTTGTAGTGTAAAATTTGGAGGCCACCTTTTTTCTGTTCTCTAGGCGAGTGTACTTTGAGTAATGGGATATCTATGTGAACCTAAAGAGATGGAAGAACATATGACCCTTCTCAACCTATGGAAAGGGGAAATTAATTGGTTCCAACATATCTTTTGTTTGGAGAGTTACAGAAATGCTTCTCTTCAGAGACTTTCCAAAAAGATTTTTAAAATCTTGTAAGCGTTTTAGGAATGAGATATTGTCCCTCGGTGTGTCTAGATTTGGTCTGAGATGACCTCTTGGCCAACACTCCTGTCATGCAGAGGGTTTTGCATGTCTTTCTCCGAGTATATGGTAGTCCATACACTGTGAAGCATGTGTAATGTTTAATATGTATAGAGGGGTCTGAAATATGTAGAACTTCCATCCAGGCTCATATGTATGCACACCATATTGGGCACAGTAATTCAGCATTTTGAACATTCATAGTGTTGCAGAGTATGCTCAGGAACACAACCATGAAATTCTCTTGCAGAAGTCTAAAACAATACCTTCTTACTGGATGCCTGGAGACTTCATAGTTCCACATGAAATGTTATTGCCAGAGGCTGAAATTAATAGGAATATATTTATATTTAGTCCAACAAATATACAATTAGGTGTTTAAATATTCGGACCAATTATGAAACCTATGGATTAAATGCTGCACCCCAGCCAAGATTAATGTACTGAGTACCCCTCTTGGCAATTTTTTCTTTATGGACTCCTTTTCAATCCAACCTTCCAAACCACTTCTTGGAAATTGTGGCAGATTTCTGCATTCTTGGAGGCAAAGGCTTGGGATGAAGGATTGATTCAAGGACATGTTTGGAAATATTATTTTGCCTTAAGGCATTCAATATTATATGTATGCCAGTCCTCCTGCTTGAGAGGCACTCTTGATGTGAGCCAGCTACTTGAATGTGATGCATGCTATTACACTTTCCCCCGGAATGGGCTGAGTGACGAAACTGAAAGGACATTTTAATATTCAGAGAAAATGTAAATCACAAAGTGTGTGCCGTGGAGAAAACCCCTCAGAAAACTTCACATCTATCTGTTGTTTCTGTCCGTCTGTCAGTCTGTCTGCCTATCACAGTCACTGGGTGTTTCACAGAGATCTGCTACGTAATTATTCAAAGCAGAGCATTATCATATGGGTTCAAGCAGTTTAAGTACAATGCACACGACACTTATGCATATTTCCTTCCCCACCTTGGCAGCCTCGGTGCTTAGAGGGCTGTTAATCAGAGACACTCGAAACCTCAAACCAGGCCTTTCCGTATGGCAAGACAGTTTATTGTCAGGTGCCTGATGACCCCGATCCCCCCTCCCTCTCGTTCAGCCCCATCTCCTCTCGATTGTTTCATCAGCCAAGCGGCGTGCTCCTCACACCTGACAAGTGACAGCCCTCAGACTCCTGCTGACTGGATAATCAAAGTCTTGTCAGACTTGTCAATACCCTGCAGATAGCACAGGGCACCTGGAAGAAAAGTTTCTGGGGGAAACTGGTGTCTTCAAATAAATACTGTCACTTCCCCTTGCATAAATCACCTGGCTGTCACAGAGTGTTCTTCATTAAATGGAATTAGTTTTAAAGCATTTTACTAATGAACGCTTCAGGTTTATTAATTAAACCTAATAATGATAAATGTACAGGACGGCATCCCCCTTACACGTTGCACAGTGAGGGTTTAATTGTAAAATGAGACAGTGACAGAGATATTGTACTTGTTTAAGCAATGCTCTGTGAAATAGTGTGTTCCAAGTAAGCTGCAGTTGTGTTTCCAGTGTCTGCAAATTAAAAAAACGGAAGTTCAGAATTGTGCATCCAAATGAATATCACTGTTTTATAATATATATTATATATACAACATATTTAATTTTTATCTGCCTATTGCAAACATGACTTGCCCATTAATGCTAGACTTTAGTATAGTTATAATCTTATACATTGTGTTTCTGTTCTCATTTGAATATCAAGAAATAGCTTTTTTTTTTTCTTCTCAAAGTCCAATAAATATATTAAGTAAGGTAAATCGTAAACTGCCACAACAAATCAATTACAGTTGAACAATGGTATATGTATGCAAGCTGACACATTTTTTTTTTTTAGTCAATAGGAATCAAGCTGTACTTGAAAACTAAAAAAAGAAATGCAGTGTTTGTTACTTGGCAGCACATACTTCTAAGTCTTTATCATAAAACCCGTTTGCAGCTTCACGTTTATATCTGGATTCAGCAGAATGTGAAAATCATCTACACACTGTCGCAAGATACTCGATTTTCCTTATTATCTCTTTCACAAATTGGTTACTTTGTATGCTTCTTGGAAATTAGAATAAGGCTTGGCTTCTGCAGTAGCAGGTCTTGTACACCCAATGAACCTTAATCAGTTAAGGAAACAATTTGACAACTGCTATAATGAGAATAAATGACATTATCTAACATCATCCAACTATACAACTTTTCCTGTAATCTGTGTTTTTTTTTAGTTTTTTTAGGTTTTTTTTTTGCAGCAAAGACTGCCAATGAAAATATTCAAAATTAACATTAAAAGTTGTGCATGCTTAGTATCACAATATTGCACACTATGAATATGTAAACTTGGAAGCTAAATCAAAACATAATACATTTTCTTTTAGATCATGATATATGGACCTTCATCCTATATATTTTTATTTTATTTGTATGTTTTATATATATATATATATATATATATATATATATATATATATAATTAGTGACAGCCACATCCCACACCGACAGCCACACCGTTCCACAATATATAGATATAAATCTATATAATACATCTAACTAATTTTATAATTATTAATAATAATAATAAATATTCCTGAATATTCTTTAAAGTTGAATAGGTGGAGAGAGGAGTGGGTGTAGAGTGTATTGTTGGAAGATGCTTTGAACAATGATCACTGTAATCTGTAACAACTTCATCAGCCCTTACTCAGTCCTTGATAAAATAAAAAATCAGATCAGATCTAGAAAACTACCTCCCAGGTTAACAACTTTTTAATATCACCTTCCATTCCCTAATCTCAAAACCTGTTATTGATGACTGGTGTCCATTTGGGTAGACCGAAGAAGCCTAGACTCCATCAAGAGACATCTCTGGCATCAGCTTCGGTTTGTTATAAGTCGATCTCTTAAATTAAGAGGTGGTGAGACAAATTATTCCCTTTTGGGCACGTCTGCATTTTTTAGGCATAAATGATGCCATGTTCAAGGACTACACTGTTGTCTAAGGAAATGTTATCTGTGTGGCAGTTGTAAGAATGGTGACTGTAATCTCAATCAGGTTTGTTCAGATATCTTTTCACAAGCAGAGAGAGTAACCCTCTAATGATTTCTCATTTAAATGTACTGTACTTCCTATGTAAAATCACCTGTCTATTAAACCCACTTTTACATAGTCCCTTGAGATGTCGTTATATGGCTTGACTGTTCCATATTAAGCTCAGCCCCACCTCACACTCTCCAATTTGGAAGCTTTCAACAATCGTGACAACGATTACAAAAAGCAATCAACACATCCAGACAGCTCCTCAAAAAGTAGGATTTGTGAGTGAGTTTGGTATAATCCAGTGTCTTTGCTGTCTCTTGATGTGATGCGTGTATGGATCAACTAGCGACGATACAATGCTCTCACCCATGCTGTCTGGAAACATGATAGTGATGACATTTCCCACCAGGTTAGCTCTCTCACTCCCACCTTCTATTGCATTCTATCAATAAATTGTATACCTAGTTACGGTGGATGAACTGCTCGCTGTGTCAGCCATCTTCAGATATTTATGAAACGACACAATATATATCATGCCATCCTGTCTGTATTAAAAACTGTAGGAAACATTGGCATTCCGGATAGCTGGTATTGTAAAACATGATTTTCCCTCGTTATGAACTTGTACTTACACACACACACACACACACACACACACACACACACACAAACAAGCAAACAAACACATGAATATAAAGAGAGACATTTTGTAGAAAATTACATTTTAGATTTAAAAATACATTATCCATGTTTTACTAGTGAGTTTTGCTGTAGTGCATATCTAATTACCCCCCCCCCACACACACACATATCCTGTTATGTTCAATGCTGAGGTGCTTCTAATTACTGATGAATTACTGATACTGTTCAAAATTTTGAGAGAAGGATTAACGCAGCATTTTATTTTATTTATAATTAAAACAAAAATACAAGACTAGCATTACAAACCTCAAGTATACCGTGTAATTAACCTCCCTGTTTCAAACTGAATGAGGCCCATAACTGCTATTATGCTTCTAATATGCCAAATTAGAAACTGATTTTGAACTGAAACCCTGAAGTGCATTATTGATCCCTTGCTATTTTAATGCATTTTCACTGACCGACATGTCCTGTGGTAAAGAATATTGCCTAAATTAGTTATCCGATTGGTTCCTCTGATTAATGATGGGACTGTGCTTCATTACACATGACAACATGATCAGAATAATCGGTGCAACCACAGAAACCAGGCAGGCCCTTTTTATTCCCACATTTTTAAAGTTCATTTATAAAATTATTTAATGTATACGTCCTAAGTTGTAATTTATTTATATGACACTTTTTTCGATGGGAGCTGTTGTAGAGTGTCACAAATGGATAAGAAAACAAGGTAAACTAGATGTGCAAATCAATGTCTGGGGCTCGAGGGAATAAAAAAAGCATAATCAAGATTCAGGAGTTGACCTCGTCCGTAGTCCAACTTGTCACTGAATGAACACTAAAGCTGAAAACAAATGATGCTCTAAAACAGGTAATACTTTGTTTAACAAAAAGGTACAATATTTCACCAGAAACCATTATGATCATTCTTACTTTAATTTGAGAAAAAAAAAGGAAAAAAAAAGACAGGTGGCCCTCAAAGCATTTGGCAGCATCACTCAACTTCTCCTTCTGTTGCCTTCTTTCAAGTTTTTTTTTTTTTTTTCAATGTAATTATATTACCACAGGGGAAAAAGTCTTCCCGTGCTGTTCTACTTTATTGAAGGATTAATAAACAGAACTAGTTTATTTTTTTTGTTGAATGTTCAAACATGTACAATATTTGTGTGGAGTAAATACTTATATATTTATATACTAAGGAATATATATGAAGATTTTTCTTAATTATTTAAAAACATATACATATATATATATACACACTGATAAAATGGTAGCCCCATGGTTTAAAATAAAAAATAGGAATGTGTATACTCAGAAAGAAGGGTGTGTTTTGGACATTAACATTTACTGTACAGTACTCACATACTACCTATCAGTGATAAGTAAAGTGTAGGTATTACGGTATTGTTGAACTAATCCTATTATTGCCACAATGGTGCAGCTGAGCAGCCTTGAGGAAGGAATGTTTCACAAGGTAAAAAACAACTAAATAGTTTTCTTTGGAAATTCTACTATATGCCTGCAAAATGTTAATTGTGTTATACCTTCTGATCGAATTTGGGGACACCTTCACACCATAGCTCTGCATGACATTAGCAGATAAGTCAGAAACGTGAAGAGAACACAAATAAGCACTGTAGAAAAACTAAGTGTGCTTTTGAAAAGCTTAAGTTTATTTTGTGATCAGCAACATACTGGGAATTCACTTTATACAGAGAGGTATCAGACCTTCATCACAGAGTATGTAAGATCAAAAGAACTAACCTATAGCAAGAGAACTATAGTAACACTGATTTTCCAGCACAAAATATTTGACAAAGGATTTAAAGGACTTTTACAGGTCTTGTTTCAATAGAATAGAAACATTAGATATGGACATGTTTAAGAAATCTCCTTCAAGATGATATAAATGCTGTAGTTTTAAGAGAAACCACTGATTACATGTAACCTAGCAGGACATTGTGACTGTAAACTATAAACTGTACAGTTTCCAAATTTTTTTTTTAGTTGTGAATGCAATTTAAGATTATACTTTTTATTTTCTTCCTCGAAAAAATTACAAATGGAGTTCAGGCCTGATATCTGTACATTTGTTGCACAGAAAGATAAAATCCTACTCATACCTTATTAACTGCATTATTAAACCATGGAAGATTTAATAAACATTTGCATTTGTGCCGAGCATGTGTGGCAACCATCTGTAATTGTTGGACCAAGTAGACAATATTTTGTTCTATTAATGACAATAGCAAGAGACAGCATTAGATTTTTTTTTTTGTTTTTTTTTAAACAAAACGAAGTGCATGAGCCACAATGCTTGGAAGAAACGCTAATTGGAAATACCTCACTAATGCTGCCAAGTCAAAGAGAGGAAACATTAAGTTATTATTTTTAATAATGTTTACAAGTATATCCAGCCATTTCCAGGCTGTGAAAAATGTTAGCCTTGGCAAAATGTGGCAGTGCTACTTTTCACTGGTGATGCCGCTCGTCTTCTCTCTGATAGCAATCATTAGTTTTATTTTTTAACCCAGTCTTCAAATGAAGACAGATGAGCAGTGCAGTTTTAAATGTACACTGTTTATGGGCAGAGGAATGGCTGCTAGATTACAGATCAAGGCAGCTGATCTAAGGGCAGTTTCTTCTGAGTGAGAAAAAAAAACAGATTGTAGGGAACTATAAAGCCCCTCAAGGACAGGGTAAAGGAAATATGGCAACTGTGATATAAGAAGTATTAGATCAGGTTAATAAAGTAGAAAATATTTAACCAATATGCAAGAAACTGGCTTGGCAGGTGTTGAATTGTTGGCAGGGATTTATTTGCTCATTATTTAAATGGCTTTCTAACATTTCGTGTTATTAATAAACCTATTAGCATGATAAATACCGCAGGAAATATAAAGGATACAAAAAAAGGACAAAAGACGGATATGAAAGGAACTTCTCCGATCTCATTCAGCACAATCATGCTGATTTTATTGGAAAGGGCTATCTTCCAGGACATTTATTGAAAGGGGCAAGCCCCGTGAGCAAAAAGCCATGGTTTCATTTGCACGGTCAAATTTACACAAATATGCAAGGTGCTGTAATTAGCTGGTCGTGCACAGTATATCCATAAGACTTGAAGGGTTCATTTACAGGAAGGCACAAAGGGAAGGTGACGTGACTTTCTGTACAGGATCACACAGGATTCTCAACAGAGGAAGTGATGTGTTTTATGATGTTTTGAGGGAGCCCTGCACACAAGATAAGATTGAACAACAATAACATCATAGGCAACAAAGTCACATTAAATGCTCTCCTTAGCAAAAGAGAGTTTGCACAATCCGTTCCATCATTCAAATATATTTTATAATCACTGTTCTGAGGTCACTGGATATGTTGTCTGCTTCTCTTTCCCCTTTTCTTTTAATCTGTGTTGCTTTTCATATAAAACAATTATGATAGTTACTAGTTGAGAAATGTCAGATGTTGTCATGGCCAAAACATTCAAAGTACAGCTGTGTTGTAACGAACCTAATGAAATTGAGCAGTCAAGCCATTTTAAGAAGTAAAAGGCCTTTTTTTTTTTTTAATTAACGACTTTTAAGAGGCTCTGTGGTTGTTGGCTCACTGACTGGGAGAACATTTCCCTCCCTTTTCTTTGTTATTGACATTCCAGTCCTTGAAATGAGGCCTTGACTCGGTTTCTCATTTGAAGCGCTTGTTTTGGGAAAGCGCTAACACCTGTCCGCTCATCGCATGCCAGTCTGCGCCTGTGCCCTCCTGACAGGCCTGTCTGCTTTGACTAATGACGTGATTGATGGACAAAATAAGGAAGAACACACAAAAAAACATTTCTGTCTGGTCTAGTGTGTCAGCGAGCCTTCATCAAGTGGCTGCTGAAGGTATATTTTGCTGCATGCCTCATTACCCAGTAATGGCGTTCCCAGCCAAAGCTGATTCTTCTCATGACACAAGACAGCAGGCAGCTTTATGGACTCGGGGCCGATCAAGCCCAGGGAGGGGATTGGTAAAGAGTGGCCAGGAGCTGCGAAACAGCCTTGAGATGTTGATTTGTTGTTGTGCAGATACAGAAGGAGAAGATGATACAGACAGAATTACAAAACCTATTTCTGAATTTACAATCATTAATTTGTTTTGATTTCTTACAGTGATAAGAATAATATGCATGTTAATATACAAAAAAGAAAGCAATAATGCACTTTGCAACAAAAGTTTGAGTATCAACCTCTTCAAAGCTACAGATTGTGCTTCTCTTCACAGTAATTGTTTATTCACAGTAGAAAATTGCCATTTCATATGTAACATAATAAGGTCAGCTGTAAAAACAACACTATGATTGTATATATTAGTCTTAGTTGTCATATTATTTTCTACTGAATAGTATTGTGTTATTATTATCAATAAGTATATTACTTGATAATCAACAAAAGCTTTTCCTAAGCAGCAGATAGCTGGTCTCATTTCGTATGTTAACCAATCCTGTAACCTTATCTCTCTGAGTGCCCTTTTATGTAGCTGCTGTGCAATTGGAGTGCACCCTGCACCTGAAACCTATTGTTTTGTATTTCGCTCTGTGCCGTACAGTGGTCTGGCATTCCTTTGTATGACAGGAGTGATTTGATAATAGATCTGCACTGTATCTAATCACTTCTACTTTCTCAAAGTAAACACAAGATTAAACATTAAACTTTTCTCCTTATGCTTGTTACTCTTTTCCCCAAAACCAGTAGAATATCATGCAACAAAATGAACCTGCTGGGGTACATTTCTTCATTTTTCCCCCTGATGAAATCACACTCCAGCACTATTTGCTCCATGGGTTCCATTCGCAGCAGAAACAGTAGGTTGCCACGAACTGCAGCGATTTGAAAAAAGCAATTCTGTGACACTGTCCAAATCACAAAAGCCCCCTCGCTTTTTTATTTTATTTTGCCGCTTCATGAACATTTTGTGATTGTGTTTACTTGCTCTTCCTTAATCACTGGCCTTGAACTGGGACTAGAAAGCTAACACAAAGATGAGCTGTGTTACTATTAGTACTGCCTAGATATTATAACTGTTACAAATTCATAATTCAAGGCCCATAATGCAATCAATGGTGCTGTGGGAATGTTTAAATCTGCACTGTATTCAGCACCTGCAATTTCCAAATCAGGGTCTTATTGAGGAGGAATGAAGCATCTGTGTGTAGGAGACACTGTTTTATCAGAAGACTATAGGTTTTTGTGCTTTACTGACCTTGAAGGCAATATCAGTGCCAAGGGCTCACTGTCTGCTGTTTCTTCTTGCATTATTGGTTTGAGAACCATAAAAGTGTCACAGATTTCCAATTAATCACCTCTATGTTGGTTCTGCTATCAGAGCCCTTTTACCTGCTAATCCCTTCACACATTGATTCTCCAGCCTATAAGCAAGATGTACCTTAAGATTGATGTCACACACTTATATGGTCATTTTCTTTCTCAAAAAATAAAATGCATTTGTCTCAAATAATAATTGGGGGTGATATTATTATTTATTGTAGTAGTATTACAGTGTATATAAGGTGTTGTCTCCTAAATGGAATTAACAGGAAGTAACAGCAAGATGCCCCCCCCCCCGCCCATTCATTAATAGATTGATGCTTTTTTCTCTTCTTGCATAAAACAATCAATCTCTTGTGTTTTGATATATATATTCCTCTTGTGAGCAGTATTCCAGATTTTCTCCAGGGATCTGGTCTGTAGAAAGGGCAGGGGCCTCCACCATGGGGCTGAGGTTCAAACACTTCCAGCGACTTTTGAAGCTCAATAGTTTTAACTTTTTCATGGATTCATCGACAAAGTGCCAAGACTCTGAAGGGGAGTGGTTTCCAGTGTAGAAGCCTGTCAGTCCATGCATGAGAAGATGCAAAATGCCAGCAGTACTCTGACTGTGCTGTTAGTAAAGGCTCCCAGTGGAGTCGGAGGATGAACTGTGCCAGTAAAGATGCCCGGGCTACTGATCCGAAGGCGAGCTCTGACAGCCGCTATTGTGGGTGAAGCTGCAGCTGCCCCGAGCCTGCCTGTCCCCACGGTGCTTCTGCTGCAGGACGTCTGTGATGGAGAGGCGTATAAAGAAAAGAAAAGAAAAAACCTCTGTCAAATCTGCTGTATTTCTGTGTTTCAATGTCAGTTGTTGCATTAGACATTCGGTTACAAAGTGGAGATCAAAAACAAAGTTTGTCTCCTGTCTGAGTCTTTTGTGCATTTCGTCTTTTTTTTTTTAAATTCAAAATAAATAATTTATGAGAAACAGTTCAGATGGTGAACCTACATGTAGCAACACAATAATGCACAATGTCACGATGTTTGGAGTTTAACTCAGATGTTCAAGGGGGGGTTATGAACAGTTGACCATGAGGAGCCTGGCATGGCCAACTTCTCTTGCTGCACTAGAAACTGCCCCGAGGAAGCAATGGAACAGTATTTCTCCAGTGTCCTATAACAAATATGGTCATATGAAATATATGTATAATAGTTTTCTTTTAGTGTCTATTGTCCTAATATTTTTGGTAATATATCAAACGTGGGCATGTAGGAAACATTCCAAACTCTTGAAAGAATGTATCAATGAAATAATTTATCATTATTGATTTCAACAGCAAGACTTCAGAATTGTCAGGCTTGTCAAATTAATACTTTGGGTATAAAAACGTAAGAAGCAAAATAAATGAATAAATATTACCTCTGGTAAATCTCATGGGAAAGCTTTATAACCTAGTGAAATCAAAGGACAGAGTGAAGGAAAACTAAGAAACAAACAAGCAAACTAAAACCAGAGGAATAAAAACAGTCAGGACAAGTCATATGATAATGTGAAGTTTATTAGCAATGTGTTACATTTATATGACATAGATTTTTGGCCTCATATTCAAGGGGCCCCTGTTTGCCAGTAATTTTGTAATGTTTGCATGCCTGTCCAGTGTCAAGGTGCGGGCGGGAGTGGCAGCTGCACTGCCCCCTCTCTTGACAGGAGATGCAGGTGGAGGAGAATTCAAACGCACAGCAGGAGATGCTGTTTTGGACAGGTTTAAATACACTAGCCTTGCCATTTATTTGAATGTGCTTTTTCTGTGGTAGCCAATGGGCTTATTCAGTCTGTGTATGATTCAGTGAGTTTCCTGCCAGAACCTTCGATTCGCTAAATATCTGAACTACAGTGCATCCGGAAAGTATTCACAGCGCTTCACTTTTTCCACATTTTGTTATGTTACAGCCTTGTTACAGTTATGTTACAATATTTTCCTCAATTCTACAAACAATACCCCATAATAACAACGTGAAAGAAGTTTGTTTGAAATCTTTGCAAATTTATTAAAAATAAAAAACAAAAAAAGCACATGCACATAAGTATTCACAGCCTTTGCCATGACACTCAAAATTGAGCTCAGGTGCATCCTGTTTCCGCTGATCATCCTTGAGATGTTTTTACAACTTGATTGGAGTCCACCTGTGGTAAATTCAGTTGATTGGACATGCTTTGGAAAGGCACACACCTGTCTATGTAAGGTCCCACAGTTAACAGTGCATGTCAGAGCACAAACCAAGCCATGAAGTCCAAGGAATTGTCTGTAGACCTCAGAGACAGGATTGTATTGAGGCACAGATCTGGGAAGGGTACAGAAAAATGTCTGCAGCATTGAAGGTCCCAATGAGCACAATGGCCTCCATCATCCGTAAATGGAAGAAGTTTGGAACCACCAGGACTCTTCCTAGAGCTGGCCACCCTGAGTGATCGGGGGAGAAGGGCCTTAGTCACGGAGGTGACCAAGAACCCGATGGTCACTCTGACAGAGCTCCAGCGTGTCTCTGTGGAGAGAGGAGAACCTTCCAGAAGAACAACCATCTCTGCAGCACTCCACCAATCAGGCCTGTATGGTAGAGTGGCCAGATGGAAGCCACTCCTCAGTAAAAGGCACATGACAGCCCGCCTGGAGTTTGCCAAAAGGCACCTGAAGGACTCTTGGACCATGAGAAACTAAATTCTCTGTTCTGATGAAACAAAGATTGAACTTGTGTCTGTAGGAAACCAGGCACCGCTCATCACCTGGCCAATACCATCCCTACAGTGAAGCATGGTGGTGGCAGCATCATGCTGTGGGGATGTTTTTCAGCAGCAGGAACTGGGAGACTAGTCAGGATCGAGGGAAAGATGAATGCAGCAATGTACAGAGACATCCTTGATGAAAACCTGCTCCAGAAGAGAGGTCCTGCAAAGAAGAATGGGAGAAACTGCCCATAAATAGGTGTGGCAAGCTTAGCATCATACTCCGAAAGACTTGAGGCTGTAATTGGTGTCAAAGGTGCTTCAACAAAGTATTGAGCAAAGGCTGTGAATACTTATGTACATGTGCTTCTTTTGTTTTTTATTTTTAATAAATTTGCAAGGATTTCAAACAAACTTCTTTCACGTTATCATCATAGGGTATTGTTTGTAGAATTTTGAGGAAAATATTGAATTTAATCCATTTCGGAATAAGGCTGTAACATAACAAAATGTGGAAAAAGTGAAGCGCTATGAATACTTTCTGGAAGCACTGTATCGCCTGGTCATTGCGGTATCTTCTAATTTATTATATGTTTTACTGTTATGTTAGTTGTTATACTGTTGTGCAAAAATTGAAAATATTTACTTCTTGAAAACTTCATACATGTATGGGATTAGTTGGACTTTTGTTTTCCTTTCAAGGCTCCACCAGTCCCGTTGTGTGCTGCAATGAGCCATTCTTGCCTGCTTGAATGTTGCCTATGTACTAGTAGGCATTATTTAATTTAGCAAATGTTCACTTTAATTAGGTCACCTGGATGATGAAGGTGCAGCAGAATTAACACTTGAACAAAACGGAAGGAATACGTCCAGCAGTTAAGGTTCAAAGACTTGCAGAAATGACTCCTAAAGAAATATCACATACTTTATTTATATGTACTGTATTAAATGAAGTAACATACAATAGAGAACAGGCATCAGCATTATTTTTGTTATTTTGTGGAGCTTTTATTTTTCTATCTTTTCTGTCTAAAAAAAGAAATATATATATATACTGATTGTGGAAACTGGAGAGGGGCTGTTTGTTTTGACATCATCATTACACTTCAAACACAACCACTCGGGGATATGCAGGCATCAGGAACACTATGCATTGTAGATAATCAAGTTCCACAGAGAGATGCGTTTTGGGATTATAATGTGCACTTCACTTTTGCTGAATCCACTTCATAACTGATAAACATCTAGATTGAGAATGCATCTAATAAGGAAAATAATTATCTCTGACTTCAAATGCTATGAAACTATTTTTTTAAAATAAAATCCCAATCAGTGTAAATGCATTGTATTTACATTTTTAGGAAAATGGACAGAGAAATGCTCTCTAAATATATATGCTCTATCCACAATGCAGAGCTTGAGGAGCTACCAATTATTGCATCTTGGGAAAAAAAAAAAAGAAAAAAAAAAGATACTTATCTATAGAAGCAAAATTCACCCACTCAGTTAAGGAAGTGAATTATTGATTGACCTCAGGTAGCTAATAACATGGGTTATCTCCTTATAGCACTAGACACAGGCTGTTTTCAATATGTTCTTAGTATCAAGATTTAATATGTTGTAGAGTCTCAATGCTGAAAACAATGAAATTGTGTGTCCTATGCTAAGACATCTATCTGTTTTTAAAAGTTTTGATAGCTGAGAATAGCAATGATTCATAAAATGTTAATTTACACATGATGTTGATGTTTTCATTTTAATAATTAAAGTATTTTAAGATTTGAAGTATTCTAATTCTCTACAATTTCTTTTTCAGACACATTACATCCGTTGGCGGTTGAAATTGATTTACTTTGCTGGCTTTTGATTAAATCTTGATGTATAAGATGTTATATATTAAATGAATAATTGTTTAGTGGGTGGGGTATTATTTGGCTCGCCCACTACCAAAGTTGCAACAACCTAAGCCTTTTATAATTTCCTTTACTGGGTTCTGACTTCAATACAGGAGATTTGATTGTGCTGCACATTGGATAGATCACTACAGCAGTAGCCAGGCAGGAGAAAGAAAATGGTAAATTACTGTTGATCCTTAACAGCCAATTACACAGCTCACTGCAAATCAGGTCTGCATTGGCAGGTACTTGCTGTAAGGGAGCTTACTCCAAGAGGAAGGAGAGTTGTTTAATTGTAGCCCACACACTTTCGAATCAATGCACTCCCTTCTTTTCTACCACGGTTAAAACAGCAGTGGAAGACACACATCTGAAAAAGCACAATGATTGCCTTCCTGGGTAGTATAACAATGCACCTTTCAAATTTTTTATAGTCTCAGCAATAAAGTATTGTAAAACTACCACTGCATTTGACCATCTTGAACTTGGAATACAATTAACTGTTGATAATACTAAGTAATAGAAAATGTTTCTTGGTACCAAAGCTGCAAGCATTGTTTCCATTAGTTACTCTGAATGCCAGGTATGCACATTCTTCTACGTTTCTGTAGCATTGACTGAATGGATAAAGATAAGGATTAGAGTACACACATTTTTGTACATTTTGGCAAATGTAAATTGGTTATACATTCAAACTAGAGAATATTAGCTTGTTTGAACCAGTGACATGCATAATATCATGTGTTGTGAAAGAAGAACTTGGTGTCCAGGTTTTGTTTTGGAGTTCTTGTCCAGACATTTATCAATGTCACGCTAGGACCTATGTACATGATGGGACTTTGCTCCCTGGAGAAATTCACTGGTGTTGAACAAAACAGCCATCCATTCAGGTTCAGTTTCTTTGAAGAAATGTGATTGTTAAAAATGGAGATTTAAAAATGTAATTCAATTGGGGAGTGAACAGAAATACCATGGTAAAACACAAATAACGACACAACTGCTGTCCATATCAGTTTTGTATAATTAAAAGAGGGAAGTATAGTTAAGTATAGTTAAACTTACATATTTTAAATTAAATGCATCAATGATGGAAAACATTACAAAATGCTAATATTCTGAAATTATGTCTTTGTTTATATTCCTAAATTACAAGCCTTGATGACTGACAGAGAAATTCAGAATGAATGATTGCACCGGGAATGTTTTTTTAAGTTTTAAACTATGTAGCAAAATGCCACCAGTATGTAAATATACACTGTAATTATTGTGTTGAAACACATTACACAGTCCTGGACAAACCTGTCTGATTCAAAACTTGTTTGGGAGTCCCACAGTTTTTCTGTTACTTTGTGTCAGTTCCATGAAAACACTGCCTGAAAAGATTCAAAACAAAGATCTGGTATGAAAAACTTTTAAATTTATTTTGCCAGGGATATCCTTGACAGACATGAAACCCAATCTGAAAGTGGTTGTCTACCCTTTGGGAAAGAATATTTATTATTGTAAACAATTAGTATGTCGTAGATGTCACCATCACTTAGCTGTCAAAGGCTTTTAAAATGCTGTGAAATTAAACTTAAATAAAATGTCAGCAAGCTAAAACAATGTCAAACACCATTGTCTGCTTTTTTATTTTTGGTATGGACCACTTAATAAAATGCTCCCAGTAACTATATATATATATATATATATATATATATATATATATATATATATATATATTTTTTTTTTTTAATGGTAGAAATTCTAAAATAAATCAGCTGAAATTACATCTCATCCTGAAATAGCAGCAATTAGGACAGACACCCTTGTCTTTGTCTGAATCAGGCAGCAGGGTGACAAATACGTCAAATTAATACATCACCAGGTATGAATGCATAGTTAGGATTTGACTGAGGTACTTCCAGCCTGGGAAAGAGAACGATTTATCAATGCAAACTTAATAACATCTATTTGAATCTAACTAAAAATCAATATTTCATTACCAAATTGTTAGTGAGAATGAAGAAAAATTGAGGAAGTCGGGTGGTTTGTTGGAAGGGGAAGCGTCAGGAGTTCAATGTGAAGACGGAATGATTCATGAGCCCCGGCCCGGGGAAGGGTGAAGGAGGACGAATGCTGAAAACTTGGAGGGCCCACTCTGCTGTGACCTTGGCAGGGAGGGAAAAAATATATATAAGAAAATGAAAGCGACTGTCAACTCCCTACAGGGACAGATCACGCCATAAATCAAGCACAACCCAGGGAGAGGGGGGCCTAAGGGGTTATTATGAGGAAGAAAAGGTGTTGGGTATTTTAACCCTTACGACCACTGAGCCTTGTTTATATGAGAGTTAGGGAGAAAGACTCTGCGTTAAGTTTCCCCAAAGGTTGAAGCCAATCATTCTCCCATAAGATATTGTGCAAGCTCTCTTTTAGTTAGAGAATCTCGCCTTGTATTTAAAGTAATTGGGGAATGCCCTTTTTATTTGATTTGATTTTAATTCTGTTCCTTTTTATTAGGAGGCCACCAAAAACACATAACTGCATATACAGAAAAGCACAGCATAGTTTGTGATTTAAACAATATAATTAAACTTGTATTCCAAGCACATTGCACACCTTCTAACCTTCAATTTCATATTGTATTACAGGTTGCTATAGCTCCCATGTAAATCTGCAATATTCCTTACATTTCAGCTGAAGTTTTTGTTAATGCGTCGCTACCAAAAACAGTTGCATTTGCCTCTGTTTAATTTTGGTATCTGTGGTGTTTTGATCCAACAAAATCAAAACAAGAATCATGGTTGGTATTTAACAGAAGACTAATGATTTTGTGAGCTTATGCAACCTTCCTTATTCAACAAGGTACATATGTGGTCATATATGGGGTAGTAAGATCTTAATTTTGTTGTTTATTTTAAAGATGACTACTTTTTAATGTTGGTTTACTTAAAACTGTTTAGAGAAATGAAATTGGATAGTAATGGAAAAGTATTGGTGGTCTCTTATTTCGTATTTAGTATTTTGTAGATATTTTTGAACAATTTCTGTTCTATAATGCTGAATCAGTTTATGATCTTGAAAGTTTGTATTCAAAGAAGTGCTTTGTATCTTGCTGCAGAACAAATAGTTTAATTAACACATAAGGATAAAGATTTCCTTTAAAAAAAAAATGTCAATGAATATCTTTGGAAGATTAGCTGGGTCATTGGATATATTAGTTATGTAAATGTTTACCCAAAGCTAACAAAGTGGGTGTTTCTTCTGAGAGCGTCTAATTATCTTTTAATTAGCATATTTAAAAAAAAAAACTCTTAAAGTCCATCTGATATTTAAGTAGATGGTTTCCTTGTTAATTAACACTGGAAAAATGACCTTTCTACTCATCAAAAGGCCATATAGCAGTAGTGATAATTCATAGTCACCAGACCTGTGTAGGAGCTGAAGCAGTTTGTTCAGTTACAGCATATTTGAATAGGAACATTTCACATGACAAGTAAATAGAAACGCATCATATAAACTCCCTATAATATCTCTGCAGTATAAGAAGTTATATTGTCAGTGGTTTGGTTTCCATAAAGTTTCAAAGATTGTTAGTAAGACAGCTACCTGTGTTGTGTACCCATTCTGCGTGTGGAAAGTTGTTTTCTTGACACAGGATATTCCCCATCTGCAATCCAAATTAGTGTCGCTGTGGATACTAAATATTTTAACCATGACATGCTTGTTGCAGGTGCAAATACAAAGTGTGAATACCTGATAAAGCAAAGAAACAACTGTCGTCAAATTTCATATCTTAGATTAAGCACAGTTGTCACAATAAACAAGAAGTCATCATCTAGACAGGGTAGGAAGGAAGTTAAAAACAAATCAACAGTCAAATCAAGGCCACATCTTCTGTTCTCAGCCCAGTCCGTTCTGCTGTTAATCAGCTGCACACTTTTTAAAATTCTTAATTTTATTTTGTCAAACAGAACATCTTACTTTTTAGCGAATGAAGTTAGATCCTAGTTTGACAGAGTCCCAGATTGCTAACACAACAAGTGACAATTAAGACATAACAAAATAGATTGCTAACTGTCGCATCCGTTTACATGTGCAGCCTGATTGCTTTTCCCTTGGCCAGAACAAAAGAGGGCTTTTGTTCAGGAGAGGCTTATGAAAGTGTTGCATTTCTATGCATGTTAATAGCTTCCTAAAACCAACAGAGAGTCGAGATGGGTATAAATTTATTTAACATTATCCCAGGGTTCAAAAAAGCACCTGTAAATTTGCAATATGTATTCATATGTAGGCTTCAGTACTAAAACTTGCCAGTATTGTTCTCACAAAAAACCTTGACTTCCAACCCTGCTTATCATTTCACATTTTGAGCAGTCCAAAAATGGCACACGCATGTTAAATAATTCATTGGCTGCTAACATTAAACAACTGTTAACATGCTCAAATAATTAGTTATGCTTGCTTGACATGTTTGCATCTTTAATAATTAATGCATTTGTCTTAATTACTAACAACAGTATTTTGGCCTTATTATTCCTCTGTACAAATTTCCAACAAAAATGGCAAAAAGCAATTATGCCATAAATATTAATTAGATATCCTTATTAAATCTCAGACTAAAGAGCTTATAAAGTCTAACAGCATATTTTTCTTAGAGTCTAATATAGCTGTAAATCTTTTTTTCACAAGGTAGGTATCTATGCAGAGACATCTTCATTATAAGCTTTTAGAAACTTCTAGTAAAAGTGAACATGTTTTTAAGAGCATTTTGTCCATTGCTCATATGTCTTGATAAATGATTTGTTATCATTCTCAAACTATATTTTTTGACACAATTATATAAGGAATTATAATAACTAAAACACTTCATTATATTAAGTTCATACTAATTCATCTTAAAAAGAGAGCTTTCAAAAGGTGATTGTTTATTGTTGGTAAAACTGCAGATACTGGATTTCCTTTCCAAAACCAAACAAATCAACTTCACAGTGGATTCTCCTTCAAATGTGTGTCTACCAATGTCTTTTCAATGTCTTTAGACTCCTTCACTGTGATATCATGTATAATAGGGTAGAACTGTTGGAATGTGGGTGGCAGAAGATTAAATTTATTTTTTTATAATAATTACATTTTGTTCATAAACTCAATGTTAAAATAAAGCAGTTGCTAGGTTACTCACTGCCAACAAAGCTTTTACCATTCTCAGGTTGGTGTTCTTCCTACACACTCAGGGTGCAGATTTGGAAAAACAATACAATTAACATTCTCCAAAAATTGTGCTGTAGCATCTGTGACCTCTAGTAGAGTTATTAAAACACTTGCGTTGTCTGAGACAGTTACTTAATGGATAGCAAGACAATTAAGTGTACTGAATTCATCAAAAGACTTTAAAAATGAAGGTGATTCAAAGTTAAAATACCCAGACAGCACAAGATTGACAACTAGTGACCAGTGTAGGTGGGGGAGGCTCTGAAAGATTTTAAATCTTGTTCTATACATCTTATATTTTTCCACTTCCTATTTACAGTCATTGGTAAAATGTCTGAATCATTCTTCTGTGCCACCCATTAATATTATTATTATTATTTATTTCTTGGCACCCATCTTCTCTGATTGTGGAGTAACCATTTCAGAATAAAACGGATTTAGGTGTGAGGCCAATAAATTGCTATGTGTTTTACCCAATGGTTTTGATGATCCCACAATTATTCAAGTTAATTTATACCAATGAGAAGCTAATTCTTATTTACTTACTTTCAAATATTACCCGACGCTCTAGTCAGTAAACACTACTGTTAAATTTGTTGAGCAATTGGGAGGAATTGTTCAACTTCATTATTCACTTCTATTCAAAATATTTGTCAATATTCAATTATCTGTCATCAATTTATTTTGCATTTAATTTATAATGCACACAATCCTACTGACCAGGATAAGCCAATATTTACACATACATACACAAAGTTGTTTCTGTGGCACAATTGACTGTGTTGTTTTAGCTTCCTGCCTGCAGATGGAGAGAGCAACATCTTCTTTCACTAGAATGTGTTAGTGACGCAGTAGTAAAATAAATACAAGACAGGAGAGAAACATAGTGTGGTTGAAATATAATTTTAATATATTTACAGGTAGGCTTGCATTCATATAGTTATCTATAACCTATATACCATTTTTCTTTGTCTATTTGTATGTCATGTTGTTGTATTCGATCCATAAATCTACCGTATGTATAGGCCATAAGATATTTATGTTTAGGCCTACTGAAATTCATGTACACTTAGTTATTGTTATGTTAATTGGGGCTGGGAATTGCAAAGGGCCTCACGATATGATATCACGATACTTACATGCTGGTACGATATGTATTGAGATTTACACGATCCTCATGATTCTGTGTGTATTTCGATTTGATGTATTGCTTCTTTTCATCATGAAACCATTGCAAACAGTTAAATTATACTTCCAAAAACAAAGTTTGGCAAAAATACATTGAGTATAATAAAAAAAAAAAACATAAGTCTGTTAATTAAATTTACATAGAACTTTCTGAGATATACATTGAAATTTAATGTGAATGTAAACCATTTTTAGTGTAAGATAGATAGGACACTCCGAGGGGGCGGTAGAGTTGTAAACAACAAAGTGTTATGACCACAAAAACATGTACAATGCAAAAAAAAAACAACATTTATTTTTATTAATGTGTGAACAAAAAGTTATGAGTGAAACATCTGGACCCAAAACATGATATACAGTGGAAATAAATAAAATCGGTAAAATAAAAAATAGCACTTTATGGCAAAAAAGTGCAAAATATAACATAAAAATGAAAAGTATAAAAACAATAAATAACATGAACAATTAGTATTATTTTTCAAACAAGTGATTTGCATGATTGTTTTGTTAATAAATTAATGTATAAGTATTAATTTTACAGAAACAAAACGTGATTATATGAAAATACATTTAAAAACTATAACAAGGTAAAATAGTACAAATATAAAACTATGAAGAAACCGTAACAAAACTAAACGCTGTGGATTTGAGAATATGTACAGACTGTGGATTTCACTGGAGCTCTGCTGTGACCCGCGCCTGTCACTGTTGTCACCGTGCTGTAGCTCCCCTCCTTTCACTCTCCCATCAAATTGTTAACGCCCCAACTAAATAAAACCTTTCTGATTGGTTGTTGAAGTCTTTATAGACATCATTCATTTATTAATGACTAATAGTCCTTCAAAAAGGCTTACAATAGGTGAACACGATCACCATACCCATCATCATTCATGTCTGATCGAATTCTAGTGCTGTCAGAGCTTAAGGGTCAAACATGCACACTGGGAATTGTAGTTCTCTGGAGCACAGTTATTTTAATGAAGTTCTATGCAAACACTCGGTGGAACTACTTACAGTCCAATGTGGACATTTCAAAAATCCATACTCAATAAATATCGTCAAAAGAAAAATATTTTTATTTGTATAATGTGCATTCACAATAATTACAGTTTACAGGGAAGTATGCTTCTTAAACATGTAACTTTAATAAGAATACTACATTATTTCAAATCAAAGATTTCCATGATGGATACATAACATTAAACTTTTAACAAACAGTTATCCCCTGTTAATAAACTACAAAATATTAATCTTATTTATATTTGTTTTCAACAGTTTCTTAAATCCACATTTGACAGTTATTTTTTTCTAATTTGTTAGTGATTTGAAAATTCACAAAAACACGAGTAATGTTTTTGTAATAACAGGATCGTTTAATCATTGTAATGAATTAAACTTTTATGAAAAATGTAACCGGTCCATGGCTAACCAAGCAAGTCACACATGCACAAAGTGAACTGTCACATTTGAGAGACTACGGGAAGCTGAAGAGTTTGGCAGTCAATGGAGGATTTGTTTTTATTCTGGAAGATTAAAAGGCAAATCAATGACATTACTTGACATCCCAAATCAACCATCTATTAATATTTCAATTGTTTGGTAGTAGTGTATCGCAACACTGAATAAGAGAAGACCCTCACTGATTCCTATTAAGATGCAGAACTTATACTGCATAATGTTGCCAACATGAATTCAATAAGATTGGACAAATGGGAAAGTCTCAGTTTTAGGGATGTCCTACAATCTATAGAGATTTGTTATGTTAAAAGATGATGTTCCAAGGGTATAGCATATGGCTGTAATGCCATGCTTTGATCTTTTAGATGACTTGATATTCCAAATCTGCTAACTTTGAAAATAAAAACCCTTTTAATCAAAATACCATGCTGGCTTATGGACTAGAACTAAAATGTAGAAATCTAACAGAAGGGGGGCAGGATTCGAGCTGCAGTATAGCAAGGCAAATAGAGATATACAGTTATGAAACCCAATGCACAAATACATGTTTACATAGCAGAGAAGCTAGGCCTAAACAGAATAAGTCAACTATTGTAGAAGGTAGAGGGGAAACTTTTAAGCCAGGGCCAAGTAATAGATTATTTTACCAGCAGTGGAATTTTGCCCAAGAAAGGCACTATTAAAAAGGGCACAATCTTGGCGTATTTGCATTCAAATGCTACGCTTGCCTTGCGCTCCACTTTAAGTCGGCAATTTTTAAAAGATCGCAGACCTCTACGCCTGGCAACGCAGCAGAGTGCAGCTGTAACTTCCGCCAGGTAGAATTAAATTAAATGTATGCCTCATTAATTTAGCTAAGTAAATGAGGTGTGCGCTCAGGTTTGCAGTGGGTGGAAGTGAAGACAAAACACCACACGACAAATTATGATGTGTATGTTTTGTTTCATTGGAGATATTGGGTAAATACTGTAATCACTGTCTCCGGGTGAGAGTAATGTGTGAATGAATAGGGGTTTCTATTTCTTTTCAAGAACAGTGCAACTAACATACAGATGAACTACTTTCAGGAATCATTTGCAAGCCCTAAGTGCATAAATGAATGTAAATACAGTTCATGTACATTAATGCACACTATCAAGGATTAACACTTTATTTATGAATTAACTGGATATGAAAATGTTTTGAGTTAAGAATGTGAATAGTACCGCTGGTAATGTATTGCCCCTTTTCCACTGGCATATCCGAGCCGTGCCGGAACCAAGCTGCTGGCCTGGCATGGCTTGGATGTGTATCCACTGCAATACCCGAGACGAGTGAATAACGTCAGATGCCGTGGATGTCGAGAGTTGCGTGCCTGACACCAAAAGGTTTTTCAGATAACACCAATGCAGTAGCTTGAGAGTGTTGTACCTGTAATTTTGCCTTTTTATTTTTAGCTAAATGGAAGTGAAAACCAGCTGGCCTGGCTACCAAACTGTAATAGTGAAGCTGCAAAGACATACATTAAAACATTCTTAAATGCAACACAAACAACATGAAAGTTGATAATGATAATTTCTATTTGTTAGGCTTTAGTATCGTTTACTCACCCTAAAGTATTCCAGCATGCACTGAAACAATCTATTTATATAATAATGTATAAATATATCGATCTATATATAGCATTGTGAACATAAATATTAGCTTTTAACGAGAGAGTCTAAAACGCTTAATGTAGAAATTGCTTAACGTGGCTTACTGTGCATTGAATGTAACCATTATATCCAAACTTCACAAATTACAAGACTGACACCATCAAGACACTTTAAGTCACTATTAGATTGTTAATGTTACTTAATTGTCTCCATCTTTTATTGGTAACTTAGGGTTACACACTTAAGCACATGAAGGTATGTTACGTGATGCATTAAGCATTTTAACTCTCTTGCTTTTGACGTAAAATAAAATACAGATTGAATCACGTAAAAAATAAAATCTCACAATAAGGAAACTATATAAATATGTATTTTGACAATGACATTTCAGTACAATGAAATATTCTGATGTTCCCTTGTAGGTAGAATTGACGTGTATTATTAGTTTACTTATACGAATAATTGTATTTGAAGAATCCATTAAAAACTTGTTTAACCAGCAATGTGCCGACTTTGAAAAGAGCAGAGACAAGCTATTCAGAGAGACAGTACCTCAAAATGTACACCTTGTGAGAAATCTACTCGCTCATAAACATCTTAGGGGGTGTAGGGAAGGCTATACATTTTCGAAGCTTAGTTATTTCAAAAGCTGTGTTGCAACATGCAAATATTTGGATTTATTCTTGTTACCATGGTTTAATTCGTAATTAAAAAGCTATCAGTGTTTACTGTTATAATTAAATGTGTATAGTACTGAGCAAAAGTTTTAGTAAGTAAGAATGCTTTTAAAAATAGACATGTTGATAGATTATATTTATCAATTAACTAAATGCAAAGTGAGTGAACAGAAGAAAAATCTACATCAAATCAATATTTGGTGTGACCACCCTTTGCCTTCAAAACAGCATCAATTCTTCTAGGTACACTTGCACACAGTTTTTGAAGGAACTCGGCAGGTAGGTTGGCCCAAACATCTTGGAGAACTAACCACAGTTCTTCTGTGGATTTAGGCAGCCTCAGTTGCTTCTCTCTCTTCATGTAATCCCAGACAGACTTGATGATGTTGAGATCAGGGCTCTGTGGGGGCCATACCATCACTTCCAGGACTCCTTGTTCTTCTTTACGCTGAAGATAGTTCTTAATGAGTTTCGCTGTATGTTTGGGGCCGTTGTCATGCTGCTGAATAAATTCGGGGCCAATCAGATGCCTCCCTGATGGTATTATATGATGGATAAGTATCTGCCTGTACTTCTCAGCATTAAGGAGACCATTAATTCTGACCAAATCCCCAACTCCATTTGCAGAAATGCAACGCCAAACTTGCAAGGAACCTCCACCATGCTTCACTGTTGCCTGCAGACACTCATTCGTGTACCGCTCTCCAGCCCTTCAGCGAGCAAACTGCCTTCTGCTACAGCCAGATATTTCAAATTTTGACTCATCAGTCCAGAGCACCTGCTGCCATTTTTCTGCACCCCAGTTCCTGTGTTTTCGTGATTAGTTGAGTAGCTTGGCCTTGTTTCCACGTCGGAGGTATGGCTTTTTGGCCACAAGTCTTCAGTGAAGGCCACTTCTGACCAGACTTCTCCGGACAGTAGATGGAGTAGTGGGTGTACCAGGGTCCCACTGTTTTCTGCCAATTCTGAGCTGATGGCACAGCTGGACATCTTCCGATTGTAAAGGGAAGTAAGCATGATGTGCCTTTCATCTGCTCCAGTAAGTTTCCTTTGCCGACCACTGCATCTACGGTCCTCAACGTTGCCCGTTTCTTTGTGCTTCTTCAAAAGAGCTTGGACAGCACATCTGGAAACCCCTGTCTGCCTTGAAATTTCTGCCTGGCAGAGACCTTGCTGACCTTGATGTTGCTGTGCTCAGTCTGGCCATGGTGTATGACTTTTGACAGTAAACTGTCTTCAGCAACCTCACCTTGTTAGCTGAGTTTGGCTGTTCCTCACCCAGTTTTATTCCTCCTACACAGCTGTTTCTGTTTCAGTTAATGATTGTATTTCAACCTACAATATTGAATTGATGATCATTAGCACCTGTTTGGTATAATTATTTAATCATACACCTGACTACAGTGAGGGAAAAAAGTATTTGATCCCCTTCTAATTTTGTATGTTTGCCCACTGACATAGAAATGATCAGTCTATAATTTTAATGGTAGGTGTATTTTAACAGTGAGAGACAGAATAACAACAAAAAAGGGAGTGCTCCTAATCTCAGCTTGTTACCTGTATAAAAGACACCTGTCCACAGAAGCAATCAATCAATCAGATTCCAAACTCTCCACCATGGCTAAGACCAAAGAGCTGTCCAAGGATGTCAGGGACAAGATTGTAGACCTACACAAGGCTGGAATGGGCTACAAGACCATCGCCAAGCAGCTTGGTGAGAAGGTGACAACAGTTGGTGTGATTATTCGCAAATGGAAGAAACAAAATAACTGTCAGTCTCCCTCGGTCTGGGGCTCCATGCAAGATCTCACCTCGTGGAGTTTCAATGATCATGAGAACGGTGAGGAATCAGCCCAGAACTACACAGGAGGATCTTGTTAATGATCTCAAGGCAACTGGGACCATAGTCACAAAGAAAACAATTGGTAACACACTACACCGTGAAGGACTGAAATCCTGCAGCGCCCGCAAGGTCCCCCTGCTCAAGAAAGCACATGTACAGGCCCGTCTGAAGTTTGCCAATGAACATCTGAATGATTCAGAAAGTGTTGTGGTCAGATGAGACCAAAATCGAGCTCTTTGGCATCAATTCAACTCACCATGTTTGGAGGAGGAGGAATGACCCCAAGAACACCATCTCCACCGTCAAACATGGAGGTGGAAACATTATGCTTTGGGGGTGTTTTTCTGCTAAGGGGACAGGACAACTGCACCGCATCAAAGGGACGATGGACGGAGCCATGTACCATCAAATCTTGGGTGAGAATCTCCTTCCCTCAGCCAGGGCATTGAAAATGGGTCGTGGATGGGTATTCCAGCATGACAATGACCCAAAACACACAGCCAAGGCAACAAAGGAGTGGCTCAAGAAGAAGCACATTAAGGTCCTGGAGTGGCCTAGCCAGTCTCCAGACCTTAATCCCATAGAAAATCTGTGGAGGGAGCTGAAGGTTCGTGTTGCCAAACGTCAGCCTCAAAACCTTAATGACTTGGAGAGGATCTGCAGAGGAGTGGGACAATATCCCTCCTGAGATGTGTGCAAACCTGGTGGCCAACTACAAGAAACGTCTGACCTCTGTGATTGCCAACAAGGGTTTTGCCACCAAGTACTAAGTCGAAGGGGTCAAATACTTATTTCACTCATTAACATGCAAATTAATTTATAACTTTTTTGAAATGCGTTTTTCTGGATTTTTTTGTTGTTATTCTGTCTCTCACTGTTAAAATACACCTACCATTTCTGTCAGTGGGCAAACAAAATCAGCAGGGGATCAAATACTTTTTTCCCTCACTGTATATGCCTACAAGATCCTTGACTTTATGCAAGTGTACCTAGAAGAATTGATGCTGTTTTGGGTGATCACACCAAATATGGATTTGATTTAGATTTTTCTACTGTTCACTCGGTTTGCATTTAGTTAATTGATAAATATAATCTATTAACATGTCTATTTTTGAAAGCATTCTTACTTTACAGCATTTTTTCACACCTGCCTAAAACTTTTGTACATTGTGAGAGGTGAGTTTAGTTTAGCGAATTCGTTTAAAAAAGTTATCGGATGTTGGAGGTTAAAGACCTAACTTACAGATGAAGAAGGGCTATCGCTCAAAACAATAACAAATTCATGTATTTAAACTTGTTGTGTAGATCAATCCTACGACCAGTATTTACCAGTATATAAATAGCAGTAGTATTAATTTCATTAATGTATTAAGAATTTGTAATGTATGTATACCTAGTTATCGGGTAGGCTACGTGAAGACGTGTTCAGTTAACTCCTCCCCCGGCACAGCTCGGCCCGGGCCGGCACTAGGTAAGGAGCAGGGCCAACAATTCACGGCCTGGTTCTGGGTCAGCTTGACAAAATTGCCAGTGGGTAACGTAATGTATTGAACCGAATGACACATACATTTGCTTTCTGATTTCAGAGTCTGTACATTAAAGCATCCGTGACTTCCATGATACATTTTGCTATTGAGGACTGTGAAATACTTTGTCGGTCACTGTTAGACTTAGAGGTCTGTGACAGCCTGTAGGCATTAACATGTAGTGCTGAGTTCATAGTCAATACAGGAATTGCATGATTCCTTCTGGTGGGAGATTCTAGATTTTGCACAATGTCACATATCTAAAATGGATTGTTTGTTAAATCAGTATTTGCTGTTCAGTAGCATCCATAAAGGTTTCACGTATTCTGTTAATTCTCTTTTCAGGACATAGTCTACGATGCCTTTGCCACCAAAGCATCTGGAAAGCCATTTTGTAGGAACCAAGTAGAAATCAAGAATCGCAGCTTGGACTTGCGCCAGCTATTACCTTGATTTAGGGCCAGATTAAATCAAAACTTTGACCCACCCGCTAATAGAGAACTACAGAACTGTACTCAGTTGCAGCTTCATTTTTTTTTTTGTAAAATGCCACTTTCTTCTAATCATAAATGTAACTGCTATGTACAGGTTTGTATTTTGCTATTAGCGGGTGGGTCAAAGTTTTGATTTAATCCAGCCCTTAGTGCAACCAGATACGTCGTGCTTAAAATTGAAACTACCAATGCAGACTACGTGCGCTTCTCATGAACATATTTGAATCAACAGTTTGCACTCATTCGGTGGGATTGGGCGCAGGCGAGACGAGCACACCTTTACACTAGATGTACATTTACGCCTTTTTAAAATCCAGCTTTTATTTACACATTTGCACATAGCAGACATGTATGTTCTAAAACATACCACAAAACTGAGTACACATATCTATTACAATGTTGTAAAGAATGTTCAATTGGCCATCTGTATTGTACTCATGTAAAAGGACAAGACATCTGAAGGAATAATAAAATATATATTTTTTTGTTAGGTGATGGTTTAACCTAAGGTCACAAATTAGCTTCATTGCTCTTATCACTATATTGTACTGGGTAATGGCAATGAAACATGTTGGCTATCAGTGACACCTTCAATTGGAAATATCCATATTAGGCAATATGCAAATGCAGCTGATGGCGAATAAATTCAGCAACGTGACACCAACCCAACATGCGGTGATGATTAAAACACAACACTGTGGGGGGAAATAAAAATATACAAAGCTGTAGGGTAGAGAGCAAATTACACAAAATCCCAAGCAGATAAGAACCACAAGCACTGCCACTAAAAAGAAATGCCACCTACAAATGCAATCAGTGGTGTGATGTGGTGTGGTGGTGGGGGGGGGGATTCTTCAAAGCATAAAAGCATTATATACTATCCCATAAGTTTCTCAACTGAAATGGGGCCTGTGTCTTGTGCTAATAACAGCAAATGTCTGCCAAGTAATATTTCTGTCTGTTATTTTTTCTTGTTTGTTTTTGTTTTCTTGTATTATAGTCCTGTAGCTAGCAAATTGAAACGTATTACGTATTGACCATCTTGTCTAACTGTTCTGTGTGTCTCTCATAAGGCATCTTTCTAATATCTGAGCTACTGCCATCCAAGTGAGAACAAATAGAAAAAGGTGAAACCTGCCTACTATGTACAAAACAAATAGTGTACGGTAACGGAGTGCATCATATTCTGTTCGAAAATGTCACAAAAACAGATTTATAGTCTTTTCCAAATACATTATTTTAGGTTGACAGCATTAATCATTCATGCTTCCTTCTTTCATTTTTCTACCTAGCATAGATTATTGAAATAGAAAATAACAACTGGAAAGGCTACAAGCAGTATCAAAATGTCAAGTTTGTACTTACAGTTGTATGTAGGTAGACAAGGTCAAGGGCCTCAATTATTTGTATATGTACACAGTGGTACTACATGAAAGGTTATGTCACCTCCAGCTATTTACCAGCAGATTTAAATAGGACTGATATTCAGCTCTACAGTCAACCACTGACATGGAACGCCGAATTGGAAACACTACGAAACTATTATGTCAGGGGCTTAAAATATGAACAGGATGATTGCAAGGTGTAGCTGTGGGCTATCTGGAAGATTGGAGTGCAGTTTGCTTTAAATTACTTTGTGTTGCCGCTGACCTGAGCTTGTCATTTAAACATGAGCACTAACCAAGTCTGAGAAAAATCTTATAAACACTATCAAAATATTAGCTGTGGCATGCAGGGATCTTTCTAGTCACGACCAATATACAGGAGTTTGGTTTTAGTTTTTATTTTCACCTTGAAAAGTAATTGAATAAGAAGCGTATTCTTGTATGTATATTAGCAGTAACATTGGTTGTAGATATGATTTTATAATTACTGTTAATGTGTGATTTAAATGTTGATTAATATGTACAAATTTCTAATTTCCAATACATTCCAATAGTTAACCAACATGGCTAACTGCTACAACTCTGCACAATAGAGATATAGACATCAAGCGATCCACCTCTTCTCACACTAGATGGATGACTGCTGCATCTCTCCCTGATAGTGCTACACGCTCAAAGGAAATCGCCTTACCTTGACATCACCCAGTCAGTTGGGTGTCACCTCTTGAGGAATCCCAGTCACAGTTGGCTAATGTGCATCCAATTTAAATCAAGACTAATTTATCCATCTTGGCAATGGTGATGAATTTTCAGACTATTTGATATTGCTGAAGCTGAGGTTCAAAATGATGGCACTGTATGCATGAACTAATGTTAACTGCATAGTATACACATGTGTGATGCTTATGGGGTTTGAATTGCATCCCTTTTTTCCCATTCCAAAGTAACTTCCTCAAGTGATCGAAAATGAAATGAAATTTCTAAATGTCATTAATTGACGTCTTTCCCAACTGCCATAAGGGAGACAGAAAGGTCACAACTGAGAATGAAATATTTTCAAATGTGAATTATAGCGCTCATTAAACAGACAGGATTGATGGCGCAGGGAGCTGAAATCCTCTATTGATCCAAATATCAGGTAGATCAGAGTGTCATTTTAAGATAGCTTAAACTATCCTACCAACATGCCAGTGCTGGATAGATTGTCTTTTCAAGATTGTCATTTTTGTTCTCTGGACTTTATTTTACATGAAACTATGGTGGTGCTTTTCTGAGTAGTGAACACCAGGCTAGCTAAAACATTTTCGACAACAAACTGCAGCTCACTTAACACAGTCCTCCAACAATCATAGATTAATGGTACTTTCAATCCCTACTGACCTCAGCTGGAAATTAACCAACAAGAAGGAAAGCTTCTAGTCCTTTTTAGTTGTGTGTACGCAAACCTAGTTAGACATTATTATGCCATAGTCCTCATCAACATAAAATCATACTTTAGTCTCAGTAATAAGTTACGCATGGCCAGTATAAGAAGTTATTTACCATTTTGAAACAGAGAAATTAAAGAGTGAATACATAAAATACTTGAAAATAGCAACTGCTATGACTTTGCTGGTGGCAATTCAAATCTCAGAGATCTAAATGAGGGACTAACCGTTATTTGTTTTCCAAATGTCAGGTAATTGTTGCTTCGTAACAGTCTCAAGGCGCTTTACCAACAAACAATGCCACTTCAAGTCTGTCTGTGCATGAAGTATAATAGTATAATATATACAAGACAAAAAATTGCATTAATATAAACAATAGCACAATTATAATTTTTAAAAGTAAGATTTTACATTATCAGGGATGAAAAATTCAAAGGTAACCTTCTCTTACTGGCATATGAGTTATCAGTCCTGTAAGAAAATCCAGCAGTGGGCAGCATTGGTTATGAGTTGTACCTTTATTTAAACACAGATTCAAGATATAACTAATGAAAAAAAAAAAATCAGTTTCTTTTATTCCATAATTAGGCTGTGAATAGGATATACACAATTGGAAAACAATTGTGTATTTGCTATGAAGGTTTTATTTTTTAGATGTTCTAATTCTGTGGTTTCAGCCTTAATTCATTTGTTTTAATTTAAAATATTTCAGTATAGTTTCACATTTTATATTGATTATCTATCTATCTGTCTATCCATCTATCTATCTTTTGGTCCTGTACTCTGCAAAGTTTTTAAGTATCCAGTCCATTTCAAGAAGATATAAATAGTGGCATTTAAAAAAATATTGAATGCTTAACATACGTTTTTTTTTTTTTAATATATCACCTTGGTATATTTAACATGAATCAAATTTAAAATGTATTTCCAAAGTGTATATATTTTTATTACTAAGCATTGAAAATGTACATTTTATGTATGTGTTCGCGGGGTATTTGAAAATTGTTCAGACGAGCTGTATTTTAACTCCCAAAAATACCGTATATACTTATTGTCAGTTCAGGGGGAGAAGTGGTTAATTTTGACTGAATATTATGCTACATAACCACTTGGCATTTAACTTGAAAAATGACTTTCTGCTTCACCTGTCAGGAGCCCAATTCTCATCATATAAGTGAGTACGATTTTTTTTTCAAATTTTCCATTTCCTGATGCTATTAGACATTACTTCTTCCATACTTAAACAGTTTAGAAGTGCATGTACATGCTTTTGTATGCACACCATGCATCTCTCTACATGCTATAACAGCAGCATTTTGTTTAAAGGGTAAGGAGATGCACAGATCTTTATCTAGAGGTTAGAGAAATGTTTCGCAAGAACATGAGCAATGAGGGTTTTGAATGACTTTGTAACTGACTACTACAACCCCAATGCTCTGCAATGAATGCAAAGCACCTGTGGGATGTTATTTAAAAAGTGAAATGTTCTCTGCAGATATTATATTTAATTGATGTTGGCTGTGACCTGACTTGGTCAAAAGAGAGATGCAGCAGGAGATCCTAGAGCAGATGACCATTTTGATGTTTCATGGCACTGGCCGTGGCATTCAGAATTTTCATTTCATGGATATTAAGCACTAGCCTACTTGTAGAGTCATTGATTTAACTTCCTCAAGTGGAAGACTTTTTGTGGAATAAATGCATCAATTTATAGTGTCAGGAACATATCACGTATGCCAATTGTTGCATTGTATGACTCTGAAATGCTATCTTAGAATGTAGTACTATTCTACATTAGGAATAATACAAGGTAGGATATTTTTAACTACATCTGGAAATTGTTGGATAAAATGTATACTAATATCACAGAAGAGTGATGGTTATACTTTTTCTTTTGTCATACTCCTTCCGTATTAAACGTTTGCAATTCTTGTTTGTTAATTTGTGTTTTTTTTCTATTACAAAACCCTTTTAGTATTATTTTCAAATAATAACTATCACATTCAATCAATTTAATTACTCCTTTCAGAAAATGTGGGTCATGTTTCCTTCTTCTAACAGTTAAGGTCAGGTAGGAATAAGGTACCTGATTGCCCTTTCTTCACCTTTGATGGCAATAACCTGTTTCTCATAAAGATAGAAGCATCATTGTATTCAATGTGTTAAGTAAACCACTTGAAATAAAGTAGAAATTATCATTACAATGGGTACAGGCCACTCAAGTCAAGCTAACACTGGGTACAACTGGAGTAAAACAATGAGAATAACAATGCCGTTAAAAGTGTACCCCATAGCATTGAGCAGGCTAAAAACTAATGAGATCATGATGTGGAGAATAACTAATTATAGAAAGAGATTAGTCTTAGAGATAGGCTTGGAAGACACCATTAGATTTAATCATTTTCTCAAAACCCTGCCAAATGGAGGGAGACCAATCAAAACATCAGTTTATGTTGGAACCTGAATGTTATTACAAGTTGCAAGGAGAAAGAAACAGTTTGTCATGGGAAAAATAATGTTATTTTAGAGCATGTCCAATAGTATGTAGATTTGTGGTTCAAAAGGTCCTTGAGATGTAATTAAATATAACATTTTGGTAGTCCTGTGAAAAATGAATAGATAGCATTTGAAGAGCAACATTCATATCTGTGAGTAAAAAAGAAATCTAATATGAACAGTTTAATGGTGTGAGATGTATTCAATAATCTGAATAACATGGAAATACAGGGCCAGCCTCAGAATAAAACCTTATTTGATACAGCTTAAATGTCTCAAGGCCAAGGTTCATTTGCAGTCCTTTTAGGTTTAATTTATGTCATTATTAATTTCTATGAATGTGCGATATTTTGAAGCTTGAAATATATTTTTTGACAATTAATGTGTAAGCATTGTGTTTCCATGCCTTCACACACTTCTGAATATGTTTTTATTAAGTCCAAACACAGTGTTTTAGGAGAAATTGCTGCATATTATTAGACGAAAATAACATCTCAGAGAAACAATTTCTTCTGCCTTACAGTAGCACAAAGCACATTATTCCAATCATATATCTAATGAGCCAGTAACTGCATTTCCACTTCTTCCCAGTGGTATAGCAAATAGTACTATTCTTTAAAAAAAAGCATATATACATTTTTATACACATTTGTTCAAAAATGGCTCTAAAAGCAGGTCTAAATTACCAATAAACCATAGCTAATTCCATCATCACAGATCAAAAAGCATTTCTCAGAGCTCGTAAAATAGTTTGCATTTCGGCTGTAATCTCCTGTGTCTTATTCCTTGCAGGCACCTCAGAGTTCTACCATTGGGTTCCATTCAGTATAGTTTTCAATCGTATGATCAGATTTTATTTTAATTTATTTTATTTGTATTTTTTTGGTTTGCTTATTTGCAGTGGGAGGGGGGTGTTTTATTTTAGGACTGCTTTGAATTATAAATGGATAGTACTCCAGTGATAGTACACTTATTATTCCAACAATTATTTAATTGAAAAGACTGCCCCAACATCATGTTCTGTATGCATGGCTTTCACTACTAGAACCTGGGCAAACTGGCAATCAACAGTTATTTGTATCTTGCTATCCTCTCTGTTTTCTCTACATATAATTTGGATGATAATTTCATTGAAAAATAATTTCTGTATGCATGCAGTATTAAATCTCACGTTTAATCCATCTGTTCCACTAAAGAGAAAAGTACACTTTTCACACTTGAGGACATGGATTATAAGTAATACGCCCTGTGGGTTTACGCAAATGTGGGACAAAATGTTGATCATTTGCTCTTTACAAAAAGATGCATTGAGCTTGTGTTTGAAACATCAAGGGCTTAAACATAACATAATGCTGATTAACTGTGTTCCCAGGCAATGCATAGACATGTATATGTCAATAATTATATGTTGACAGAAACTGGGGCAAACTCAGCTACATTGTTCTAGACTTGTGTGCACTTTAAGAAAAGATTGATTATAATCAGGGAGATGAGAAGCTTCTCAATAATACTATTTATGTATTTAAAAAAGTAACACTAGTTATGTGATTTATTTTGTATGGCTTGTGTGAAGCTGAGCTGCCTTTTTAAGCTACCCACTGTAACAGATGGGAGACCTTAGACCAAGCTCTAACATAACATCAGAACTACGCTTGCTCAGCCACTTATGCAAGATGGGTCACCAAAGGTGAGAGGCAACAAGAGCAACAAGACATCCTGTCTTCAAATGACATGGATATAAACAGAGAAATAGGGACTTCTTCAGTTAATAATCTAATGCATTGGTATAGAAGATACTTTGTGAGGCTCCAGAGAGAAGATTTATTTTGTAAATTAGCCCTAATAGATGCCAATGCGCGAAGACAAGATCCTTTGCATGCGCGTCTATTAAAGGGTACCTGTAGTGATCAATCATGTATAGCCAAGTCAATAGATCAGGTGTTCCTGATACATATTCAACCAATAACAGCCTACTATTTACTAACAACGCATAGTTTAAGCTGTTCAAAGTCCTTAAAGCTTGCTAAGCTTTGCTGCACTGGAGCTCTAAAATGGTGCCGGTGCTGTGATATCATGTCCTTGACACATGTATATATGCTGTATATGGAAACTAGTGTAAACAAAGTACTGACATGTACTGAGACTGTGATAAAATAAACAAAACTAGCATAATATGGTTGAAGAAATACATTCAGATTCAACAGCTGGACACTTGTACGAACCTTTAAGGGCAGACTTAAAATGTAGGAAATAATGAGGGTGACAGTGATGATTCGGGAGAACTATCAAATCGGTAAACTTCCACGTAGTAAATATCCAATATGTCTAATTATATTAGTAGACTTTCACAAGTTCTGAATTGTGCATGCAGACACAAATGGTAAACTAACCATAAAATCGCTCATAGTAACCTGCACGGCATTATATTTAACCCTCAGAGGACGAATTGGACGCATCCACCCAAAATTGGGGCATGAATTACAGTATTAATTAGTATTAATTAATTCTAATAATTAATTTACGGGTAAACGATATGTGATAAAGACGATTTTTTTAGCTGCATAGATGAGATTCTGCTTAAAAGAAACATGTGCGGTTTTGTTCACATTGCATACTGCCTAACTTTAGAAAGCCACTGCGGAACATGGGCATGGACCAATGGAAAGGATGATGCTATGGTATGTCATTAGCCTAGAGATTTTTACCCAATCACAGACCATGACTTTACGGATATCTCGGACAGCTATCCCGGCATGCATATCGTTCACTGAAGATCTCGCTTGAGGGCTATCAACGGCAATACGTCATATTGACCTTTGAGCTGGGTAAATAAATGGCAATATGGTAGCACCCTGAAGTGTTACTTGACCCGGAAAGTTGACAAAGAAACTTGAACCATTCGTGCTTTATTGACAATACCAGCATGATCAAACGTAATCATTTGATCTGGGTAAAATGTCTAGCACCTTGTTGTTTTTGAGTACAGGTACCCTTTAAGTATGAAATCCCCAAATTAGCATGTTTCCTCACAATGTCAGTATTTTGGCACATGTATATGTATTTCGTCATTTGAATGTTATGACAATATTTATTTTTTCTCTGAAACCTTCAGAGTTTTCCTGATCATGAAAAGACAACACATGCGCATGCACATTCGCTATTGAATATCAATATCAAGGATATCAAGTTTGCAAAACAGCCTGGGAACCAGAAATTGGTGAAAAGGTGCTATTTTATGTTAAATACGTTAGTGTTAGGGAGTGCCTTTTTTCTAGTCCATTTAATGTGCTGATATATGTAGTTCATGCATGGATAGTCCTGGTGCAGTGGGTGATACAGTCAGTGATTAAGTATTCCTGTTTATTTAATGTTCTTACTTTAAATACAACTTTAAGTAAAATTACTTCAGCAATAAATAGATTGTGTTTATTCATTACTTGAATCTGTTCACATTACATAAGCAACAATAACCTTGGGTCATGCACCCAAAAAATTGAAAATCACAAAGAAAAATGTAAACAAAATAGGATATTGTGGGGGTGGGGGCGGATTTTGAAATAGGGGCATGCTGTTCTATTAGGATGAATATGGTAGTCTTAATTTGTATAGGTTTGCTAAACATCTGTCACAAAAAACAGGATTTGCTTACTATACTTAACAGGTTGATTGTGTTCAGCAGAGGTTTAATCTTAAAAACAGCATTGCTTTAGGATACCTGATGAATTATGTGGGACATATCAAACAACATCAAAGGTATACTGTAGTTCTCTGTGGTGCCCTGAAATAGCATGACAAGTTCAAGACATTATGGTAACTTCTACGTTCTTTGCCTGGTTGCTGTGTCATAGCTGTGGGAAAAAAGTGAGGATGGAGTTATTATTTTCTCCTTTCCAACAACAGAGGAGATTAATGGACAGTGGGGATCATTTGTAAAAGTAAACAATCCCACATTCAAAGACAGGAAAAAACAAATTGGCAATCCTTAGATTTCACTTTGATCACAGGGCATTCCAACATTTTCATCACTTGGATCATCCCACTCGCTTGCGCTGGTTTGAAAGATTAGGCTAATGCACGGTATATATATTAGGGATGAGACCGAATAGTCGAATACTCAACTATGGCCACTATCAAAAAGTGAATCTAACATTCAAAAGTAAAAAATAATAAATAAATAAAATGGATATATTGATGTCATTTTAAAGTCTATACTCTCGATTGGCTCTTTATGTAGCAGTAATGAAGATTGAGTGGAGCGTGAGATTCGTTATTTCTTGTCTGTGATTGAACCTACCTTGGCTAATGATGGCTTCCTCACAGAATAGTTCTGCATGGAAATACTCTGACAAAGTAAAGTGTAAAATATGTGCAGTGCAATTAAACTACCACAAATCCACAATCTTAACCCATTTAAAAGCCAAACACCCTTCTGTGAAGCTAGCAATGTGAGGAAAGCCAAGAGGATCACAACAAACATTCATACTATTAATCTAGCTACATACATACACAGCTATTGCCTCTTGGTGATTTTTTTTTTTTTTTTTAATTATTCAATGGAAATTCAATGGAAAAACAGGTATGTTTCTGATTTGTTTTAGCATAGACTATATGTTGAGTGTAGTTTGGAAATCTTGGAAAAGTCAGTAGTTTAGTTAATTGGATTATATAAATTAGGTAGCTAGATTGTCTAATACATTTTGTATTTCGCTGTTTTTATGACCAGGACACTGGTCAATGCTCAGGCATTTGTGTCACAGCTTACATTGTCAAATTATTATTGAATGAAGGTTAAATAAATAATTGAATACCAATTTTAAAAGAAAAACACTCTGGTCGGTCAGGTTTCAGATGTAATTGCAAACTATTCTGTTCTTATGCTCATGTGTCAACTGTGCCTTAATTTTCAGGAGATGCACATATTGTATAAGCAAGCATTGCTTTCAAATTCTTTTTCACAAACTTTATGGTTAGTTTGAAATTGTAATTAACGGAAAAGGTTGTGACAGTATTGAGAAAAAATAACACCTGCTTGCAAAATACGAGTCTGACATGACATGCATGAGAGGTAAAGCTTATTGTTGCTGTTATTATGCCATTACAGTACATCTCCTAATAGGAAAGTATTTTTTTACATTGCTTAATTACGGAAGCCGAGGAGTGCAAAAGCAAAACAAACTCATTAACGGGACTTTGCAGCAACCAGAGAAGAGAAAGGGGTGGTAACATTTGAAAAATGTCAACAGCATTAAAAAAACACCAACACTTCCCAGAGAAAACAGCAGCAACGCGTGGCGGAAATAGCTCAGGTGGAAATAGGATTCTGTGGCGGGCAAAGACATATTCCAAGACGTTTGTGTAGTTTCCCATTTCTGCCGTTTTGATACGGTAAAATCGCTCTCGATGTTTGTGGATTGGCTGACGTTTTTTTAAATTATTCCACCCCTTTCTCTTCTCTGGTTGCCGCAATGTCCTATTAATGAGTTTGTTTTGCTTTTGCACTCCTCGGCTTCCGTACTTTATTTATTTATTATTTAACAAAGTTTTTAAAATAAATTTCAGAACTTACTGCAATTTGCAGACTTCAAATAGTTGTCGACAACAGCTGTGTCAAAATATTTGTCATGCACATCCCCAATATATGTATATCTATACATATCCATAAAACATTTAACTCAAACATTTTCCACTGCAATATCAAAATGCAAAATGAAAACATTATGTAGGTACCCAAACAGAACAAAAGCACACAACAGGAAACAGCCTACACTACTGGTCAAAGGTTTAAGAACACCTACATTTTTCCAGTTTTTATTGAAATTTACGCAGTTAAATGTCTCAGTGTACTCTGAAATTAAAGCACAGAACAAATAAACAATTGGAGATAAAAATAAATCATGGAATCATTTTGTTTAACAAAATGTAACCCCTTAAGCTGACAAACCACTCTGGTACCCTTAAAAGGGGATCAAATCTGTGTGCTTCTCTTTAATCCCATGTGTACTCTTCACTGTTGTGTTTTCCAAGTGTTTGGTATGCCATGAAAGCTGAGACTCTCTGCATTCTGAAATGATGGGGTGGGGGTACTTGGTCTGAGCAGGAATACAAAATCTCAGAAAAAATTGACAATTATGACATATTCTGGTACCAGACAGTCTACTGATCAAAGCAAGACCATCCACATTTTGGTAGAAGCAACACACACCCGTAGAGAGCTCAAAATGTCAAGATGGAAAACAGTTTACAGTGTACTAATACACAATGATTTTACACAATTGGATCTGAACTTCTCTGTGTTTGATAGAACATCAAATAATATATACTGGTTAATTAATCTTATTAATTAATGGTTAGGTTCTGAACAAAACAAGCCTATTTGCAAAGAAATCCGATTGAATGAGACCCCTCTCGGAGCAGACTGAGCATTTACTCCCTGGGCTCTGAATGACAGCGGGCGACACAGAAACTGTAAATCGGATGTTTTTGAGAATGAAACACACTGGTAGCCAAGAAAATAAGCTTTCAAACAATGTGCGTGTTTTAGCAATACAGTGTAACTTCTATGCACAGGAGCTGCACGCAACACTGCCAAATAATGCTTAAGATGATGTAGTAACACAGTATATAACTCTGAAATGTACATTACTTTTCAGTTTTTGGTAACCTAAACTTTTTTTTTTTACCTCTGGCAGTTCACTGCTTACCTTTGTACCATTTCAGGTTATTCACTGGACTTGAACTGTTAAATTTCAATAAAAACTGGAAAAATGGGGGTGTTCTAAAACTTTTGACCGGTAGTGTAGTTAAATGTTTTTATATGTTAACAGAATTTGTTACACTCAATGTACACATTATAACAAAGACAGAAAAATATGTTATATCTGAAAACACTGATGTAAAATATTAATCTGAAAACAAGGAAAGCAGAAAAGCAGTCCCTTGCAAAACCCATTTTATATTGTTATATATTTTTGAAGACCCGGATCTGCACCTAACTGATCTCTCTGTAATGCTGATGTGACACACAGATTGCTTTTTATTTTGAGAAAAAAAAAAACAATTTTTAGTACAGATCTGACTGGATATATGTATAGGACAAAACCACACGCAGTTCAAAGGAAATCTACACATTTGCCTGAAGAAAATAACATTTGATCAATGCATACTACCAGTGCTCGCTTCTGCCTGTGAAACCTGGTCACTAAAGGCAAAAATGTTACAGAAACTGTGGATGTGAAAGAAGCTCAGAAAGATGTATTATTGGAATAACAAGAAGAGTGGAAAAATACCTGAATGCATCAGAGAAAAAACAAAAATGTGATTGAAAATGTTAAACTGGACTGGACACATTGCAAGAAAATCAGATCAAAGATGGACAAAGGAAGCTATCAAATGGATCCCAAGAGATTAAAAAGACCTCAAAGACATACAAGATTGGAAGATTAAATAATAATCTTTGCAGGTGTGAAATGGAAAAGGCAAGCTTTATACTGAAGCAAGTGCAAACATCTTGGGGAGGCCTTCAACCAGCAGTGGATTGATATAGGTTCCTGCTGATAATTATGTAGATTGTAACAAGCATTTACATAGACATTGTCATTGTGTACATTACAGATGACTGCAACAGTACCTATTTTTGACCCCGAGTGAGCCGTGGTCCGGAACGATTCCTGTTATTTTCTAGAGCAAGTGATCAACCTTAGTAGCCAGAGATACAGGCAGAGCAGTGGCATGTCCACCTCCTGCCTAAAACAAGTGGGGACTCCCACAACTTGTATTTGAGGACCATGGTGTCCCCGCTACATCCTAGAATGCAACCATACCTGCAGCTCATAGTCTGACCCCCAAAGTGAGGCCTGATTCGATCAGACCACCTAGACTTCACTTATGTGTGGTATGGCTCCTAGAGCCTAGAAATAGTATCTTAATAGTTAGTGTACATAATAGTGAAGTAGAGTTTTCACTGTACTAGGTGATAAACGGGAGTGGAAATGCAGTAGCCTGCAGGCAAGGAGGAGAGAAAAACAAATCACATCTCTGTAGAATGTGAATGAGATTAGCGGTAAATCAGGACTTGGACATAGGCTGATGAGATGTGAAACCCTCTTTCTGACAGCATCTCATGAAGTTGTCCGTGGGTGGCTGTTAGTGCGGGAGGTGTACTCTGGAGAAAACCGTAAAAAGCCAGCAGGCATACCACTTCCAATAAGGTGTCTGTATCGGTCAAAGCATCCGTTTCAGAAAAGAGTTTGTATAGGTCATTAAAGGTTTCCTTTTGTTGATAGAAGCAGCTGTGGATTTTTGGAAACCTTTGAGAAGCAAACTGATGGAGGGATGACTAAGGAGACTTGGGATGGAAGGATTGAGGCAGCGGCCATGAAATTGGATACCTGAAACCAGTCTTTGGATGAGGGGTGTAAGTTGCAATGTTCGTAACAGGGTATCAAAAAAGTGTTGACAACAGAAGTGTCCAAGGGAACTCTGGGAATCCCTAAGGATGAATAGGAGGTGCTGAATTGAATCGAAGTGGAAACATAATGGTAACACTTTACAATAAGGTACAATAATTACTCATGATTTAATATATAAATACCATAGGATTTAAACATCAATAAATCATCTGAGTTCTGAACACATGAACCCACACTTAGCCTAACCCCAACCCTGTTATACATGTAATTAACATAAGAACTCTGATAAAGTGCATGACATATTGATGTGTTTATCCTGTGGTAGTCATATGTTAATTAATGAGGAATCATGGTACCTTGTGTTTCCGATGTAATCATGTATTGTTAAATTAGCCAAGCTCACTCTCATGTACTGTTGAGCTGACTGGAGATATTTAGTTAGCCTTGGATTTATTCCAATATCAGAGTGTTGTATGGTAGGCTTGGAAAACCCAATGGGCTTGTGTATGGGCACAGACAACACAATTCCTGAGGTGATCTGTCTGCGGAGTCGAGCGGGTAACAGCAGCAGGCAGGATGATGGGAGATCCAGTAGAGGGGTTGATAGTGTGTAGGAAGTAAAGACATTGGGTGCAGTGTAGACCAGCTCTGCAGTGCTTGAAAGCGTATTCTGAGATTTCAGAACCTGAAGACTGCTGGCGAAACCAATTATCATTGTGTGTATGTCCTTAATCGCAGCAAGGACAGCACTGGAGTTGCCAACCAGAGGGAATGGTGAACTCTCCATTGGAGAAGGGGGTGAAATCCTGTGAAACTTGGGTGGTTGTGCTGCAGTAGTGTACATTCATTCTTTTTAGGAACAATCAGAGATTGGGTGGGGGAACCGGCCTTCTGGGACTATCTGAACTATTCTTCCATGTCCAAACAATTTCTAAACAAAGACTAGGGAGCAACATAGATGAAATGGTGGCACAATCTCCTTCAACTGGAGAACATTCCCATAAGCTGGGTATCGGCACTGATCTCCCGATTCGATTTTGATTTAATTTGGGAATAGTGATAATTACAATACCAATATGGCTAATGAGAGATTCTCTGATAATTAATACTATAAACTGCACAGGGAACCCTCAGACTTATATAACATGGTAGATTACTAAAGATGAATGTTAAACATTGACGACCAGGCCAAAAACATCCATCGGTTTGTAGTTAATACCCCAGATAATTACCAGTCAGACTCTCAGAAGAGGGAAATTCACCCAGGGTGTTGTTTTGCTTGCAGATGCACATTCTTTAAAGGGAGTCAGAGGAATATAAGTTTTTAAATAAATTTTACTTTGATTAAATCAAACAAGATGAAAAGCACTTATTTTGGCAGAGTATAACCAAATTATTTTATTAGCAATACAAATGTAAAATCTAAACATTGTGAGTACATAAAATGCTTTAATAAAAATAAAATGTATTATAGTATCACTCATATACATTTCTTAGTATTTTTATTTTACTTATAGCAATTAAAACATGTATTTGCATACATTATTTACTTTTCATTACTGCATAAAAATACTAAGTAATTTTTTTTTGTGATTGAGGGTGTTCAAAGTAGTTCAATTTGTGCACAGTGATAGCAGTAAAATGTCTCCAAATTGTTGGACATGGAACCACCAGTTACAGAAGTCACATAAGATATGTAAAAAACATAAATGATTATAATAAACATAAGCAAAACAAAAACATAGATAATAGATATGATTAGAAAATAAGACAATTACACTATAGCAAACGCAGACATTGTTGAATTATGAGTATTACTGCATTTCATGTAGCTATACACAGCATCTATTTGTGACTTTAATCAATAACACTAAGTAATAGAATGTGTTACACATTTTTCTTTACATTTTCAGCTGTAGTATATTAACATACTACTACATTACAAAACAAAAATATACCAACAAGCAGGGCTGTCTTCGAAGGTTCGATGGTTAGTTCTGTCTCCAGAACGTATCCAGGTTCGTCATGTGACAATCACTTCATTTTCCTTTTCTCGTTAACAGAAACTGACAATGTTTGAATACTAAACCATGCTTCAGATGTCCCTCATTTAAATTAAGACATTTGATGTGTATAATGCCCATTACTTAAAAAAAAAAAAAAAGTTGTTGGATTTAACAAAATTCTAAACAGTTATAACAAGACTCTCATTTGCCACTGTTGTATCAGCAGGCATTGGACCAGATGCAATTTATACAATGTATTTTGAAAATATACGTTTACACTGATAATTTCATTTTTTTCCTTCTGAAAACAAGCCCTAACCTCCACCTGCCAACATGCATGTGGACCACTCTGTGTTTTTCTGCATGTTATTGTTTATTTATCCACCATCTTTACAGCATTGTGCTGTGCAATATAAATGGAAACATAAAACAAATGTCTCGAAAACCATCTGCTGTTTGGGCTCAGATAATTTGACCAGCATAAGTTTAAATTATGATGCATTATTTATTAGGATTATTATTATTATAGAAAGTTATATATTTTTAACACAAACTCAACTGTAAACGGGAGCCTTTTTATTATAGTCAACTGAACTGTTAAAGTTACTGTGTTCTGGTGTCTTTAGTACTTACTACATTCAGTATAGTTGTTTTATTGTAATTTTACAGAACACATTACAAAATGACGGGGTATATTCGTCAAGGGTTTTACACCAATTCGCTATTTCAGCCACTATATTGAATGGAATACAAATTAAAGTTAACATGCACACCTCACTGCGCGTAGTTTGATTGAAGGAAGGTGCTTTTACTGGAAGGTTAACATGTTTAACGCAAGTACAATCAATTACCTGTACATAAACCGTGTAATTACTGTGCGAAATCTTATTTTAAACTACAAATGGGTGTTTTATTTCGTTTATATGGTTTGCCTATAAAAATCATAATAAAAAAGTATTTTCAGTCAAATTTATACACCAGGAGCTAATGTGACATAATCTGAAAATTATGCAAATTAGCACCAATGAAGCTTCGAACCTTCCTTTGCTAAGGTGGTCTGAACCATCTAAGGTAAAAATTTACACTTTGGGACAGCCCTACCAACTAGAGGCTTTAGTGTTAGGCTTTTATCTACTGTAGCTACATTGGGTTTAAACCAGTCACTACAGTAATGTGCAATTGCTTGTAGGCAAATTGAAAATTCAATCTAATGTGAGTTGGAAGGTCACTCCACAATTTTGGAGCAATGGAAGAAAATGCCCTATCTCCCAAAGTAGAACATTTAGTGTTGGGAAGGGATAGCAAACCAGTATCAGCTGAGTACAAATATCGTGAAGGAGTGTGAGGGTGTAACAATTCAGAAATATAACGGGGATAATCAATGCAATACTTTAAAAGTGAGAAGAAGAACCTTACATTTTCCTCTAAAACACACAGGTAGCCAATGCAAAGGTGCCAACACAGGAGTAGTATGATCATATTTCCATGTTCCTGATAAGACTAGAGCAGTAGAATTTTGAACATATTGCAACCTATTCAAAGTCTGCTTTGTAACTCCAGCAAGTAATGTATTGCAATAATCAAGCCATGAAAAAACAAAAGCATGTACAAGTTCTTCGGCATCAGGTAAGGCCAGACAAGAAGGAATGCACGCAGTGTTGCGAAGGGGGAAAAAATACACTTTTGTGAAATTTCGAGCATGTAAGTAAGTAAGTAAGGAATCAAGAATAACTCCAAGTTTCCTTACTTGGTCACACAGTAAGAATTTAATACCATCAATAGATAGACTAAGATTTACACACTTTCGTAATTTTTTCGAGAACCTAAAAGCATAACTAGGTTTTTGGGAATTCAGAAGTAGAAAAGTTTTGTCTTGATATCTTCTAAGACAGGATGATCAGAGACTGATTGACTACAGTCTGTTTTAGATTAAATGTAAATCTGTGTGTCATCTGCATAAAAATGAAAATAAATACATAAAATAAAACTAGTATATAGATGCTAAATAAAATTGGGCCAAGAACTGAACCTAGTGGGACGCTAGAGGTGACTGATCTTAGTGATAAGGAGTATTTCACAATTTACACAAATTGGTGACTGTCATCTAGGTAAGATTTAAACGAAGACGAGGCAGAACCTGAGATGCCAACGACCTGCTCAAGTCTCTTCAATAAGATGTTGTGGTCAACTGTGTCAAACACAGCACTGAGATCTAACAATACAGCAATAGATAAAAGTCCAGAATCAGCATTTATTAGAAGATCATTAACAACTCTAATGAGAGCAGTCTCTGTATTATGCATAGCTCTAAAACCGGACTGAAATGGATCATCCAAATGATTGGCAGCTAAATGCATCTGAATTTGGGAGACAATAGTGCGTTCCAGTATTTGTGCAAGTAAAGGCAGATTAGAAATTGGCCAATAATTATTAAGTATATTAGGATCTAAGTTCTTCAGCAATGTTTTTTTAAGCAACAATCCCAGACAAGTGAATCATTAACAATGTGTGTGAGAACTGTGCAAAGAAGAGACACATTTGAACACAGGAAAATGGTCAGAAAGGAATCTAAAGAGCATGTAGTTGGTTTAATTTTTCTAACCACTACGGTGACTTGCTCATGTGAAACCATGGCAAACTCTGAAACATTTTATGCAGGTGAATTTAGATTAGTGGTAGTGTGATCATGAGGTACAATGTGACCTTTGATGTTGTCTATTTTTGTGTCAAAAACCTCCAGGTAAAGTGTTGTATTTTAACTGTGGATTCCTCCAAATTGGAGCTCCTATCGGGATCTTAAAGGAAACAAATAGTAGAAAAAAGGGTTCTAGGATTATTTTTCCCTTCGTCTATTAATCTAGTATAAAATCTCTATGAGATTAAGTGTAATTTGAAAGCAGTTAAATTGACAGGCAAACCAGTGTCCCTTCATTTACATTGAAGCTTACAATCTTGAGATTTCATAGCTCTCAGTTTGATCGAACATATGTAAGGTATGGGAACAATGCAGCAAATGTATTGGTAAACATAGTGAGCAATTTATATGAAGAAATTACTTTTGAAGGTAAACACGTTTTTATTGTTGTTATTTTTGACGTGTAGTTTGGCTGAGCTTCTAGATATGTGTGCTCCTTGCAAAACTGATGATATCTGTTGAATAGCTATTTGTAAACATCTGTGTTTTTTTGTATTTTAAAAAGAACATGCTGGGGATTCATATATATATAATATATATAATTTGAATGTGTTTACAAGCCCGGTTAATTTTGAAAACAGCTTTGTTTTGAGAATAAAAGTAGTGTCTGTATAACATATGTTTCTTTGCTAATGCACATTTCTGTATTCATTCCAAAAATGTATTAATTCATAGAAAGAATGAAAAACTTCAATGTCTTATGTTTCTTGTGATATAACATTTATATTTTATGTAAAATTAAGTAATTTGCTATGCTATACCAAGTGCTGTGATTTGTGTGACTGGTTTAGTACTGACACATAGTGCATTCGCCATGAGGTTAGTACTCTTGAGGGTTAAATACAGTTTTTTTCCTATTCATTTTCGGATCAGCCAATGGACTTGTACCTGATGTGTGTGATTAGGTGATTTTCCTGCCTGAACCATGGCTTTGCTTAATTAATTGAAATCTGCAGAATTTTTTCTTCAAATTCTGCAATTTAAAAAGGTATTCCGTGGAATTCTATGGCAGTGATTAAGATCAGAAAAAAAGTGTTTAGTGTAATGAAATGAACAAGTAAGTGGCATAAACTGAGACTGGCAGCTTACACTTTTATACAATTTCCATTTCTGAAAATGAACATGCCACACTACAATTGCCATTTTTAATGCTAACATATTTGTCATGACAATGATAAAACAATAATGATCTGATTTTAATGCATACAATTAAAATAACTATAAATGCATAAACATATATTTTAGACAGCATTGCTGTAATATATAATTATTCAATTTTGAAATATTTTATTTAATCTTTTTAATCAAATTAAATGTCTATTATAAAGTAGACCAGACTATTGTAACTGCATAATAAAACAAATGAAAACCATAAGCTACAGTTTAAATCTTTTTTTGATAATGCATTGTGAACACTGTTAGTAAATGGCGGTGTTTTCATTAGACTGAGACATAAGGCTTTCACACAGCGATGCTTGGAATCAGAAATACTAAGCATCAACTGTAACACGTAACAGACTGATAATGATTTAGCTAAGTTAGGCTAGAAAGCAATCGATTTGCATTTGTTAACATGTTAACGTTAGGTAGCTGTGTGTGCCTTTTCTCTGTTCGGAAGCCACCGTTTTATGTATGGTTAATGTTGTCCTCTGGCATTTTCAAATTTGTCCAGACTAGGAGGAACCAGCATTATAGGACTTTTGCTTTGTGTTCTGATTTGATTTCAGATGATCATCAATTGTTGATTTCCTTGTGTGATCAAGGACTTTGTTACAGACCGTACAATATAACTTACTGCTATCCTCGTGAAGATCTGTATACTCCCATGCCCTCTGTTTAGCTGATACATTTCCAGCTTTACTTTCAGAACTAACGATAATTGATCTAAAAAAATCACTCCATTTTGATCCTGCCTCAATGGGTAGCTGATCGTGTTGGCAAAGTTAAGCTATTTAGTTTTGTCCCTCCTATGACAGAAAAAGCAGGTCAAACAAAACCAAAATACACAATGGAGATCATTGACAAAAGGTGGTTATATGTGTATGACATGCACAATAGGCGATACTTATTTTATGTAACATTATTGATAATTAGTGGCTATAGATGGTACTACATTTTTTTATTATAATTTTTTATATTTTTCCCTATATTCAAAAAGTGTCTTATTCTGCGGAATTCTGCACGAGGAACAGAATTCTGCGTGAGAAGGCAAATTCAGCAGCAAATTCCCAATCGAGGAATTACAGATTTCTGGAGGGACAAATTAAGTTCTAATTTATATTGAATATATTGTTGTCAGTTTTTACATTTTAATTTAAGTAGAAGGATATTTTGTATTTGCTTTATTAGTCTATAGTATGGAAAAGTCAGATGATTGTTTCATTACCAGGTGGCAATATATTGCTTTCAGTCTCCATGCTTTTTGCTGGATCCACCCTACTTTAGCATGTAGTTCTTCCTGCACTTCTTTCAGCCACCAGACCAAATAACTCCATGGAACAGTGGCAAAGGTCTGGATGGACAAACAGCTTACAGTGATACATGATACAAAAAAGAGAAGTAAGTAAGTGATTGTTGGGGGCTATTTAACAAAATTCGGTGGCTACGTTTTTGTGGAATCTATCTAAATAAAGGAGTCCACATAGAATTGATACATACATGACTACTATTCACCTTTTAATTGTGTTTGTAAAATAAAACCTATGTGACATGATAGACCCAACAATATCCTTATTTAAAAGAGTAATGAAAGCAGAGGCAGTTCTCAAATTAAATTGGAGGTATTGAAATGGGTGCTGACAAATATTACCAGTTGGCACATCCCAGTATTTGCCCTTATAACCAACAAGCTTCAGCAAATTGAATCATTTATACATAACAAGCCTGTTATAAGATGTAAGTTTTGTGCATGTAGGTTTACAGTTTATATGATTGGAAGCTGCTACAAGTTTACAAAACACCCTTTTCCATCCCCAGCTGGTGAAAGGCATAAAGAAGCACTTCCCTTTTAACCAAACCTCATGTGTGGAGACGTTCACTGAGTTAATGAATTGCTTTGCCCCCAAATTAGATAATTTCTCTTTTCATGGAATCCAGACATGGTAAATACATTAAAAGTACAGTTGCATGTAATTCACCCAGATATAATGTTATTCCTAATGACATATGGCTACACTTTCACATAGCAGCATTTTTATCTTTATTTTTTTTTTTTACTGTCTCCTTATTTACAGGTCTGTCAAAAGTGGAGGACAGGTATGCTGGCACGGGTGAAAGCTTGTGTGTTTTGTCCTACAAAGTCATATATAGTCCCTGGAAGATATTAGATATACTTGATTTTAGATTATCAAATATCAAGAGCTTATCAAATTAGTCAAATAAATAATAAACATTATAAAAGTGGATGCTTCTGAGAATTTTCATACAGTATAGCCACCCTTTTTATATTTCAGAAAGATAAACCTAGTATTCCAGCTCTTCCTTGGATGTTTGTGTATGCAGTCGGGCACTATTTGCTTTGTAATGCATGGCTGCCAGTCATATACTAAGAATACAAACTATAATAACACTCATGTGTTGTCCATGGATTCATATACTTCCAAAAAAAAAAAAAACACATTTCAGTAAGTAAAATGGTCAGGGACATGGCAATGACGAATCTGATTCATATGATGTCTTGGAGAAACGATATGAATAATAAGAAACATCTGAGCCATGACAATCATGTCAGTTATGGATTATGCAAAAATATGACTATAAAATAGAACAAAAATTAAAGCTAAATTGATTAGTTCTTGTGACCTTATTAGTTCTATTTAAATTGTCTTTTTACACAGTACAGTGTGGGGGTGTTTCCCTTTAAGATGTTTTTTATTAATAAAGTAAATATATAAAGTTTCCAGTTTGTGTCAGAACAAAATATTTAAACATGTTGCTACTTATGAACCTATAATCAAATGTATGTTTAAGATGATAAATTATTGTTTGTGCTTGCATTTATTGAGAAAATATAGAAACAATGTACCTACAAATTCATAAGGAACAGATTGAAGGATGTAGGATCTACAAAAAAATGTTTGAAGAACAGTACATATTTCAAAGGGAAATTCCAAATTACCCCATCTATTTATATGTATACATGCAGTGTTTAAAGTTCAATTTTTGTGTCTTCAGACCACATAATCTTTAGCCACATCTTTCTTTAAATTCCAATCGAGCTTTTACACCATCTTTTTTCAGAAAGGCTTATTTCTTGCCACACAGGAGTACCTGAGCTATTGTTGACACATAGACCGTTTCTCCCATCTCAGTCAGGTAATATTGTAGTTTCTTTCAGAGTTGTCATTGGCCTCTTGGTGGCTTCTCTGACCAATGCCCTTCTTACCTGTCGCCTCAGTTTGGCAGGACGGCTTGCTCTAAGCAGATTCTGGGTGGTGCTGTAAGCCTTCCACTTCTTAGTGATCAACTTGACTGTGCTCTAAGGGATATTCAGTGTCTTTGAAATATGTTTATACCCTTCCATTGATCTGTGTCTTTCCCCTATTTTATTGGTCTACATAGTAATATATTTGCTGTGAATGCACTACCCAAATGTGGGAATTTACAGACACAGCTGTATTTAATCTGAAATTATTTGAACCACTTCATTGTGTGAATTCTGAAGGCAACTGGTTGAACCTGAGCTTATTTAAGAGTGTTTTAGCAAATGGGGTGAGTTCTTATCTATAAAAGACATGTCAGGTTTTTATTTTTAATTGATTTGTTTTTCACCCCCCATTTTAAGGGAAGTAAATTGCAATTTAAATGCATCAAAATTTCTGGTTGTAACACACCAAAATGTCAAAAACCTCATGACAGATTTAACTAGTTCAAATGTAATGCATGATTAGTGAACAGCTTTATGGTGCAAAAGACTTAGAACTGATTAACAAGGCCGACATTATTGACAGCTGCATTATTTAGAGGCTGATCTGAGACCCTGAGTTCCTGATTAGAAACAATAAATGCTGTATTGGTGATCTTAGGCTAACCAGTACACTATTAATGCATGTTCAAGTTTTTCTAATTACTGTGATGAGAAGGGAACATGGATAAACCAAAGTAAAAACAATATAAACAGAAAACAAATGTCATAGAAAGAGAGCTCATCATGAAAAAGCTAGGGAATGAGTCATAATTTTCATGGGATTTTCATGCAAGTAATTTTTTATCTAGTCTAGCCAGTGGTACACTATATTGTCTTGAAGCACCGATGTAATGTTGTCTTAGGTATGCATCATATTTAGATATGCTTTATAATTATTAGCACTAGGAAAAATATTATTTCACAGTATGGAGAATGTCTATTCTCTCTGTGTAAAATAAAACATGTAATGAGCATGTAATAGTTATGTAGTAAGCATGGAATTAATGCATTTTTAACTACACATAAAGCATTTAGTGAAGTAGAAAACAATATAAATAAATAAATAAATACATACATACATACATACATACAAATAATAACCAACATTTATTTCTGTTTCAAGTTGAACATTGAATAAATTAAACATTCTAATCACATGTGCAGGACATAAGCAGTGTGTGTACCTAGCTCCATGCATACACATTGTACAAATTCAGTGTGCACAACCAATATATTGCTCAGAGATATAAACAACATAGCAGCTGCTTAACTTAAAATATTCCACTCTTGACATTTAAACATACAGAAAATCTCAGACTGTTTAATGAGAATAATGTTTCTGCTACTAATAAAATATTAAAGTCTAATTTTAAATATTATAACTGCTGCTTCTGCACTGATTACAATAAAACATTTTATAATGCACCAGAGAGCCAATTTTTTCTGCATTATAGTTAAATGAGTTACAGTATTTACAAACTTTTTTATGAAACTTTTTGTACATATATTTATAAGGCAGGAACACTAATTAATTTTATTTGGAACAATCAAGTCTTTCATTACTTTATTTTTCATGATCATCAGGGCCTTTGTATTATAAACATTATAAGATGTAGGAGGTATGTTTCAAATAATAATACAAAAAATGTTTATTTTTATTTTTTATTCCATTCAAAAAATTAAATAACAGTCAGAATGTGACACTGTTTATGGAAAGAGTCTCAGACATTTAAAACATTTTTGGTTTACTCTGTATTTTTGCTGTCAGGAGTTTAATAATTAATTGTGCAACATTTAACACATTTCTTTCAGTTGTGTTTGATAGCTTTGTTAAAAGCATGCCTTTATTTTATTTTATTTAAAAAAATGTATTTACTGATATATCACAATTGTTTATATATTTTTTGTGGTGGTGTTTTGCTTTGTTTTATTTTACAAAATGACGAACGGCCATATTTCAGTTTCAGCATATGTATTATCAACGTTCAGAATTGAGAAGCCTACAGGAGAAATTACTGTGTCAGTATTAAGTGTCCTCTCTCCAAAACCAACCTGTTCCTTCACCATGTGAATCAGTGCAGATTTGAAAACCATTTGTAGCAAAAAACAAAGACAAAAAAATGTTAATTTTATTTGATCTTTGACTACTTTTCCTGTCTTCTCCTTCTGTAGGAGTGAGTGTAACAATTTAGCCCTAACCTGACCTAGATTACTCTTCCTGCGCAATGTCACTTTTTAACACCTTCAGCCATAAACCACCTTCAGCATAGGAAAGAACAATCAACATAAAATAAATCTTCACTGCATCTTAGTATTCTCTCGATTGGAGCAGTTATCCTTTTTATAATCTAGAAAACTGACCTTTTCTTTTTTCCTTTCTCCTTTTTCCCCTTCCTCTTGAAGTTGGTATGTTTCATGAATAGATTCACTGTCATGCTTCAGCTGGGCACTTTTGCATTGGACCAAGTGTTTATAGCATTAATGTGTGCATTGATTTAAAATGTGACTGGTGGCATAAGATGATCTTTTATGCAACAAGCATCTTGTGAGATGGATATAAAAGGTCCCTACTGTATTAAGGAAAGAATATAACCTGAAGGCTGCTACAGGGTGTGTTTCTAAAAATGTCTCCATTGCAAAGTTGAATCTTGATTTCTGTTGCTGGCAGAATTTGAATCTCTTTTGTAGTTCCTATTCTCTGATTGATTAAACATATATTAATCAAAGTTTCTAAGGTATACATTCATGAAGATTTAAGTTTTTTTTTTATTGTTCTTATTATAATATGCAAATAGTTCAAGAACTTTCTGTACTGTGTAATCTATTCAAATCTTAAAAAAAAAAAAATCATAAATAAATGATCAAATCAGTGGCTGAAATATTGCTTCACAGAAATCAACAAAAGCTTTTTGTGAATGCGAAATGTCTTTTCTAACCCAGGGTTATTTAGATGGAATGTAAATTGCTTTTTCGTAATGCCGTATTTAACAACATACTGTACTAGCTCTCTCAGCTAGAACTCATTCTCTGCCTTTGATTCTATGGTCTACACATCCAAGGGTTGAGAACTATGTGTTCATAATTTAATTTCCTTGGAAGACAAAGTACATTTCAATGAACAGAGCAGGTAAAAGAAAATGAAATAATGACTGTAAAAAGAACTTTATGCTTTCCCTGTTAGAAAGCAAAATAGAATGATTTAAGAACCACGATTGTTTCAGCCACACAAAGGTGATCTTCTTGAGGCGGGAGGTGATGAAAAATAACAGAGTACTCAAAATTAACAATACAACCCGCATTGTTATCCCCAGATGGAGCAATTCAGTGTCAGGGTCACACTGCTTTTCCTTCAAAGTTTGTGTCTCTTTCTTAACTGTCAAGCTGTTTTAGAAGTCTCCCCCCCCATCCCCCTTTCCCATAGCCAAAGGGAATGTTTGGAGTAGCATAAAATAATGCAAATGACATCACAGACGGCGAGTTGCCCAGCGCTCGCACCATCATCCCGTGACGCAGCACCCTAAGTGACGGGAACGTCAGCGCTAGCCTGTCAATGCACCCATTCTGATAGAGTGCACTGCGAAAGCGTCTCCCCTTTTATCCGCAGATGTATGTGTCATGCTTTTCTTCCTGGGCGTTAAACTGTGTACAGGCTGAACATAATTGGCAGCCTGTGACATCCCTCCTTGCAACCGTCTCTCTAAATGGAGCACATTTCAGCCTTCCTCCACTGAAGGCTGCTACCTGAATGGAGCTCAGGGCCATCTCAGAGGGCTTGTAGCGGCTAATTGTGCCTGTTAGGACTAGCAATTAGCTTGGAATCTCTTGGCTAGGCAGCTCCAACACCCACAGGTTCTCACTTTCTTACAGCTAACTAGCTCGTCCTAATAGTGGAGACACGGGACAGGTGGGCAGGGGCTGCAGCAGTTATGTAAAGCCCCACAATCAGAAAAGGCCAGTGTGAGAGACATGAACACACCAGGAAAAGGGCAAAAATGGAAAAGGAACAGATTCAAACACACTTCCTCCTTCCCCTTTGGAAAAAAAGAAAGAAAAAAGAGTTACATATGTTTATTTTTATACTTAACCCTTTGAGGGTCAGGTCCTTTTTTGGCGGGCTTGTTAATTGCATTGTTAAGGAAACTCGAGCAGGGTCTTGTTTATCGCAAATTTATGGCAGGCGGTAGCAGCCAAAATAGAAACTATCTTTCTCTTGGATTTTCTTGTCACTTGATTTAAAGGAACAGCACACCTTTGACAAGTACACCTGTCACTGGCCCATAAACGGCAGTGCAAGCCATTGCTCATTGTCTCCCAAACAAAATATGGAAAAAGGACACTGCAGGTTATGTATGTGCCACTGTGTAAAACCAAAAATAATTACATACAAGTTATGTGGTTATATTTGCAGGAAACCTTTTTTTGCTCTATTAATTAAAATTGGCAGAGAGATTGAAAAACATCCCAAAATAGTAGATTTACTTGTTAGTTACAGATTATCTAGATCACATAATTATAATAATCTCCTTAGCAGGACTTAATGGGAGAAGTATGCATATATTTACCTACCGACATTAAACATAGTCACACTATGTATTTTATCATATTCACAGTAAACAATTTGTTTTAATGACATAGATATACAAAAACTCATATATTTTAAAAGTAGTAATGAAACAGATAAAATACACATTTTATTGCTTTTATGATGCACAGCTGTAGCCTGCTAATAATGATGTAGTACACATAAGGGCCTGTTTGGGGGCCAGGCTTATTACAGCAAAAGAAAGTCCAGTAATCTCCAGTAATTCCCTGTATGTTGGCTGTTGCTGCTTAAGTAATTTGATATATGATTATAAGATTGTAAATTACTGGATCTTTTTAAGTGTGTTCCTCGGCAGATACACTTGAGTGTATTCCAAAGCGATAACATTGTGACAGTGACTGTGAGGAGTGTCTTTCTCGCTTTAAAAAAAATATTGCTGTACCATAAAAATGATGCTGATCCTGAGTTGTGCGTACGGTCTGCTAATATCTTCAAAGGAGCCCTTCAGAGTAGCTTTTTTGTACATTGGAAAACAACCTTGTAATTGCTTTTTAAAAGATGATTAAATAAAGTTATAAATCAGGTGGAACTGAGATCTGAAGAAGATTAACTTGCATGAGCCTTTTAAGCCAATTTTAAAAGAAGCCTCAACGAAAGACAAATGGTGTTACAGGCTGTCAAAAAACAGCATTCCTCATTTTGGAGATTTATTCCTTATTCGTGAGGTCTGTTTGAGTGGCCAGGAGACTGAAGTGAGAATTTACACTTCAAAAAAAAAAAAAAAACATACCGCAATGGCAGCTTGCAGAGTGAGGAGCACAAACAAAATGATGTTATAAAATCCTGACTAAAAAGTAGACATACAGCAACAAAACTATTCTTAGTGTTACTGTGGAGGGAAAACTTTTTAATAGGGTCAGTAATGTTGTAACCTGTAAACTGAACTCACTGGAAAAAATAAAAAATCAGCTAGAGACTTCTATTTTCTTTGTTTATGCAAATAATGACAGCAAGTGAGAATATCAAGATTGAATATCAAAAATGTATTATTATTTTTCTATCTTCTAATCAATATCATGGATTTTACTTTTAATTGAAACGTCTTTATTTCTGAAACGTCATGTATATTCTCTCTACATAAAAAAACATATCAGCACTTTATAGCACTGCATTTGGCATGTTCTTTTCCTTTAAATATGATATGCAGGAGATGAAGGAAACATATGAATACAGCTTGACATATTTTTGGCAGAGGTGAGGTGAGGGACACTCTCCTGGTCATGATTCTGCTGAATGAATATGCAGTGACACCACTAGCACACTATAAAAAGACTACATATGTTCATTGCAGGTTGTCTGAAGAAATGGGACAGACGTAGCGCTCAGTCCAAGGCCACTGGAGTTGCCCATATGGGAAGGCGGGCTCTCGCTGATGATTCTGCACACTGAAATTGCCCATCTGCACGGTTTGCAGGTGTTTTGAATGATTATATTATTAGCTCTATCTGTTCAACTTTGATTTTTATGGGGTTTTTAGTATCTCAGGCTTTATTGAGATGAAAAAAAGGGAAATATATGTGCAGCCATCTGTTTCAAAATGGTGGGACTTGCTTCTTCTGTAAAGCAGGGATATTTTTGAGTACTTCCAGGCTGTTTGTGTGTGCATGTGTTTGTTCCGAGGGGGTGGTTTGCAGTTTGTGGAGGTATTTCAAATATACAACCAAAGCATTTACATAAAACATGGAACCTATAAAAGGTTGTAGTTATATCAGTCCATCTGAATAAAATGAAACAGAGTATGGATATTGACACATTTTCAAGAGGCCTGCATATTGCATGTGCCAAACAGTCCTGAATATAATATTATTATTATTATTATTAATAATAATAATAATAATAATAATAATAATAATAATAATAATAATAATAAATACATAATAAGAACAACAACAACTAATAATAATAATCAGATTGTACATACAGTAGGTGTTATGTGAAATGTGACTTTTGCTGAACCTGAGCCTACAGTTAACATATTCTTAATTAAAATCCCTTTTACACCAGGAATCTTTGTTGGTACAAATGAAGACAGAACACCAGCGCTGTGTTTGTCAATGCGTGCCTGGTGTTGTATAAAATTGTGAGGAGCATGTTGCAGACCGTGGTGCTGTCTGGGAGTTCGAAAGGGAACAAGCAGCGCAATAATAAGCAGATTTTAATGATTTACTATAAATCAGCATTTTTGCGCTGTCAGTGAGATTGAAGAGGCAGACAGCTCCTCACATGTCTGCTTTGCAAATGTCTTACTGATGAATCATGTGCTTTGAATCACTGATCACAACATTCAAACCGCAAACTGGAATAATAAGGAAAACATTCACATACCATTTTGTTTGAACTCTCGTAGGGGAGATGTTTCTGTTTACAATATTTCAGTCAGTTTTTGACCAGGGAAGAGTCAATTCAGTGTTCACTTGTCCAAGGAATTGGAGGTTAGGAATAATGTGAATGTCTCTATTCTGTCTCTAGTCTTCAGTATTATTGATCCACCAGTATTGATATCAGCCTTTTGTTGAAATGTAAACTGGAATCAAGGTTTCAGAAATTATTTATTTTCTTTTGAATAAATAATAATGTGTCTCTATATATAATATACCTAATCAAAATATATACGAAAATAATATGTATAGTATATCTACCATATAGATATATAGAATAGTATTGTCCAGTACATGCACATAAAACCACACACAATTTACAAATAGAAGTTGTTTGAAAATCAAAGCTCAAGATGCCATTAAGTAAACCATTATTGTAAATGTCATAAAGAAGTGACAATTGTTCTTTATATTGTGCTGTTTGTGATGTGCTGACAGGTGGAAGGCTACTCCAGTCAAGGCACAAAACAGTCAGGCTTGTGTGAATAGTTACAAAATTTAAGATATCTGTTCTTCAGTGACAAGAAGATACATTCCAAGCATTAGTTTCAAGACTGAATCATAAATCTTGATTTAGCCCACAGGTAAATATTAAACTTATTTTATCATACAGATTTCAAAATAAAGTTTCTGAATTTGTAAACATGCACAATATCAATATTTCCTTTGTATTATTTTTTATTTTTCATGCAATTGAGAGCTTGAGCGGTTTTGCATTCCTTTGTTAAACCTGCCTTTCATTCACTTACAGCTGATGTTTGATAATGGCCATTTAAACTAATCAATTGCTTTCTTTGAAGTTAAGAGATGAAAGAAGTGTTTGACAGTTATGTGTGTCTGTCCTGTAACGTGAACAGCATAAAGATAGTGGTGCTTTGAAGGAAACTGCAATAGTAGGTTACAAATATATCCCACTGTATAAAAAATACCTTTGTTCCATTGAAAAATAATGTGATCATATTTTTTGTCACTTTATACAACAGTTATACACTTATACAGTCAGTGACATTTTGTATTCCACAGTGTCCTAATTTATACGTAAATGTATTTATTGTACTGTGCATGCCCTCTGGTACAATTCAAAGGGAAACACATAGCAACTGAATGTGACCTTTGCTTGCCTAGGCAGTAATGAGCTTGCCTGCAGTGTTGGTGATCGGGGCTTGATCCCTAACTGCCAGTGTCTCATTGGTGTCAGAGTACAGTAGAGTCATCTATTTGCCAGTCTGTGTGGAGAAGAGCAGGGATGCACTCTGTTGGAGAGAGGGGCAGTGTAACATCACATGCCCTCTGGTACCGTTCCAAGGATGCCCACGTCCAGGTCTTTTGGCAAAGCTATAATAAGCCTGCTAGCACAACTGGCGATTGGGGTTTGATTCCTTGGCACAAACTGCCATTAACCTCCAGCTTTACAAGACACACAAATAAATCTATATAAAGCGGAATTTAGACGCCAACGTTTTATGATTGCATGCCATTAAGGAAAATGATGCTGGCGAATTAGCCATATTGAGATGGGTTTTTTGTTTTTTTCAATGGAATGTGATGTTTATTGATGTGTGCTTTTTGTTTTCTTAAGCCCAGTGCTGGTGCTGTGCATTTCAGCTATGCTTTCCTGTAAAAGGCCGGAACCCTTTGAGATCATGACAGATTTTTTTTCTCTACTAATTTAATCATATATCAACCCCCTCATACAATGGGCCTAGAGCCTTTTAAACAGAAAGGCCAACTGCCCCTACAGTATTGAAGACGGCAAAAGGAATACAACTCATTAACAGTGATAAACATTTCTGTTTGCAGTTCATCACCCTCACTATAGCCAGGGGGTAAGAAGCTTTTGCCACGGAAACTGATTGTGCTCCTGTTACTGTGTTATTGTCATTGGATAGAACAACGTTCTCATTGGTCTTTAGTACCATGACAGTCACACTTTTGGGCCACTAGATGGCACTGCTTGAAGCCTACATTCCCTTTGACGTAATATTTTAACGGTACATAAACAGAGTCACTAATTCCATTGACCTTGTGCGTACCCAAAGAGGAATACTGTATGGATTGCATTTTAAATTAATCTAATTGCCATTCTTAGTCACGTTAAGTAACACGTACGTAAGCACCTTGTGGGTGAGTCTGTTTATAAAATGACACTTACAGACCACACAGCGGAAGAGCTGTTGAACTTCGGGCCATGGACCTGGTGTCAAGGTGCCAGCAGCAACCATGTCCCTGCTCTGCCCTACAGTCTGAGCACCAAGTGTAGAGGCAACACATCAGGTTTTTAGGTCTTCCTGAAATTAAACATTACATTTGAGCAGTTACTGATCATGGGTGCCATTGTTCCTTAGTTGCAGTCACTCGTGCCTGTAAGACATTATTTTTGTATTTCCTGTTTTCTGTCTTTCTACATCCCACAGGTTCTCTCTCCTGAGCACTGGGCTAGCCAGGTGTTTGTCAGTTGTCCCGTCTCCTGTGTGATTCAGGGACATAATGCAAAGAGAGCAGAAAACAAATCACGACCATCATCATGCTGCAAGGTACCTTTAATTTACCTACTGTAACACAATATTCAAATTGGTATTTTAAGACCTTTTTTTTCTGATGCAGATGTCAGAATCAATTAAAATAGAGATGTATGAGATACCACACAAATACTAATGTTTATGAAAAGCATCTCTAAAGCATTTTGAAAACATACAACCTACAATACAAGGTGGGTATGTTTTGCCCTAGATTGCTAGATATTAGTTGTGGATAGTTAAAGTTCAGATATGTGAGAGCAACAGATCACTCAAATGGGAAATTGTATACATACATACAAATGTTGCTCTCATTTTATAACTTTCATATTGCAATTTTTCTGTCTATTTTCCTCCTTGAAATAAAGCAAGAAGAATGGATCCTGTGTCGTGCATTGTAGTGAATCCTGTCCTGTTACAATGACAATACAATTAAATACCACAGCCTTGGCAGAGATGACACAACTGCAGCAAACCACAAACCCCATCATGGAGACAAAAGCACATCTGTATCCAGTAGCTTACAAACATGCAATGGGCTAATGTTTATGTCACAGGCATATACACGCTACTGGGAAAATTGGACGGTTACATTATTTTGTATTATTTTTTAATATGGCAAGTCTCTGTAAATACACTGAAACAAATGCTGCTTTAAAGGGCAGGATAATAGACTTTAAATAGTGACACCCATGGCCTCAGCAGTGGTAATGCTACTCAATGACAGTATGCATAGCTCAAGGAAGAATCGAAGAATGCAAGTACAGAAATTAACATACTCATTTTTTTTCAATGTGGGTTTAATATTTTATTGCCCCCACTATGTGGATGCTTTGCTTATGGTGCGGTTCATCCATGCTGTGAAACAACATCCCTTACTGCTTTAGTTCAAATCAGCATCAAAGAGAAATAGTGCAGCTCTAGTGCAGAGACAAATCCCTAACAGCCCACATATAAATAGGTTAACAATGTTTTAATGCAGCTGCCACATGCTAACCTAATACAAACCACATGCAGCCATTCTTGTCACTGTAAATGGCACATACTGTGGTTTAAACACTTTTCTTTTTTTGAAGGGCATTGTGACTCCCAATTAAATGTGGCCAAAGTTACAAGAGTGTAAACTAATCAATTACATCACTGGAAAACATTGGATTTATATAGATGGTGCTAGCATTGTAACTGATATAATGATGTAACTACTTTCCTTGGGAAAGAAAAAACATGTTCTTGCCAAACCACGACAAAATATTACATATTTCCGAGTAATCATCAGTCTTCCTAGATTATACAGATCAGTGGTGGAGTTTGAAAACAGTGCACAGTATCCTTCCCCAGTGTAATTCAACCCAAGTCGCTAATTAATTCTGCTTAGTCTGGACATAAATGTGGCACCCAATGAGAGAGATTGCAATGAAACATTTGTGTACTACTTACTTATGTAAATAGTACACATGTTGGCAGTATATTAATTTATTAAAATATTGTGTTTTGTATAGTTTTAAGAGATGTTCAAACTTATTTTGTATGTGTTGCAGAGAAGATAAAGGGTAGTGTGGCACCCAGAAATGCTGATTTTCATCCCGGGGAGTTATCTGCTGCGGTAAATACTCCACCTAGCCATTAGATTGGCTGCAATACAATTTATATTATAGATACGACCAAGGAAGCTTTTTCTTTATGTATTTAAAACACAAAAGGCCGCAAAACTAAGTACTAAATAATCCTTAGGAATATCAAAGTTTACTTAAATATGTTTTGGATTTGCATGTTTCCACTCACCATGTTTTCATTGTGAGTTCTCACACTGTAAGACAGATTTCTATTTCCTTATTCTCTTTTTTAATTGTAGGTCAAAATGTGTAGAAAGGTCAACTAATTTCCTGTTGTGAATTTTCACCTCAGAATCCCCCTCACTGTTTTGCCTGATTTGTATTCTACATGTTCTATGGTAACAGTACTTACACTTAAATAATCACCTGGAATAATGATGATAATTTGATAACATTAAGGTTAGGTTTGTGGTTGTCTGAGAACAACCAGTAGAGGAATATAAACAAAGTTATGTTTTGCTTTTTCTCAAGCAGCACAGTTGAAGAATTTTCACCAAGGATCAACCTTATGATAGAATTATGCAAGAACTGCAGAAAGTGGTTTGTTTTCTGTCGTTCATCTGATTTTACATATATGTAGGAAAATGTATTCTGCCCACATGGTGTGATTAGCCTTTTTGAGTATTCATCAATTCATCACATGACAGTTTCTTATTCAGGGTGTTGAATGTTGTTTTTGATAGTTAATTCTAACATTGGTGGGAAAGATACAAAATCAGAGCACAAGGAATAATAATGTAAATCAGTGGCTGTATCATATTAAGAAGAAACATCAAGAAAACACAGAGTCCAGCAATGAAAGATTTCAATAGCAGGTATCAACAGTGATAATACATCCAAAATAGTTTCTTTGCGAACCTCAACCCTGACCTTCAGTATGACTTTCAGCATGGCCTAGTAAGTAATAGACTTCTTGTCAGGTGCAGCTTCTCAATTATACCATGTCCTTGCAAGCTAATCCATGGAAAATTGGTAAAACTCTTTTAAGAAATCGCCTTTTTAAACAACATGACAGTCAGTTTTTAGTTTAAAGAAATAAAAATATATATCCCTCAGAACAATGTCTAAAAATAAAATATGGCGAATTTAAGAACACTCGGAATACAGCAGTTCTGTTCTTTAGTTCTTATTAATCACTGATTCATAAAGACTCTGGTTTGATCCTACTTTTTCTTTAATATAAGCTTCTCTATGGAAATTCTCAGTGCTTGTAACAGCACAAAGGCTTGCTTATCTCTGTATTACCTATTAAAGGTTTAAACCCCACTCTTTGATAAATATTCCCTATAAGGTTTATCTGGTCTCCTTTATCGCTCACTTGAAGGTCCTTCTCCTACAGCAAAGTAATTTGTTTAATTAAAGTGTCATTTCAGAAAAAAATATTGCCTCATCCTTTGCATGAATCGTAAAGAAGTTTATAATATTGTTTATGCTTATTACCCTTTAGCTCAGATTAGACTAAGTCCATATCTGGCCCTGTTAGAAACTCCAACAACATTCCTTAGATCCCACTGTGAAAGCACACAATGTATAAGGAAAAGCACAATACAAGAAATAATTTTAAAATCTCTGTCTAAAAAAAATCCTGAGAGGATTCATTTTAGCCTCGCACCGCTGTCAGCACTTTTGGTGATTTGCTCCTGATTTCATTATGAATATCATTGCTGCAACCAAAATAATAGACAATAAAGACGAAAATAGATTTGACACAAATATGCATGCACAAAGCTCCCACTAAACACGAAACAGAGGACCTACTCTTTTGGGTAATAAAATACCTTTTTTCTCTTCCTTTTTCTTTTTTAGCCAAATAACAATCGGTACACGGATACAGCAAGTGTTTACATCTGGAAAATTTCACCTGCGATTATCATCAGTAAATTAAAGGAAAGCGCTTGCTATGAGGAGAGTTTATCTTTCAATACCATCCAGGCAGAGAATGGGATTAGCCCTCAGGCGGGGGATAAGTATGCAAACCACATAGTGTGACTTAATGTTTTCTGCGTAGGTAAGTGTGCAAAACGGAGCAGGGAAAAGCAAGTCAGAGGACGACCTATGGAAAAGTAAATCAGAACAAATCATCTTACCACAGTTTGTTCACATCTGATACCATTTTTAGAACTTAAGGTCAGTTTTATGGAACTAATGTGAGGTTCTACCTATATATCTTCAGCACCGTGACAATGCGAGACGGAAAGATTTATGCATTTTGGTTGCAGATGCAGAAAAAAGATATGAGAGATCAAATGGAAGTGCATGATAACAAGTGAAAAATGGTTCCCCTGGCCCATAAATTAATTGAGAAAAGAAGGTTGTCATTATTTGAACATGCTTTAAAATAAGGTATGGAGCCCAGATGGTAGGGGAAAGATAGTCCAGCAAAGTTTGAGTAATTGATGACTTAAAAATAAACAGAGAAACTGCTCATCTTGGGAGGGAAAGAAGAGAAATAACGGAATACAACAAACATGTAGCATTGAGGTCAAAAACATTTTTAATTTTTTTTAACCTTTTTTGGAGGTGTACAGGGATCAAAATAGCATGGATAGATATATTACCAGGTAGTTATAATTATGTATATAATGATTCTGATTTTCTTACAAATACAATTCTATTTCATAAAGATTACAGGCTAATGAGTTCAAATGGGTTGGGTTCCTTTTGATATTTCCACTCCATTAATCAGCAATTTTTGGAGCTCCTTTTATGCATGGTGAGTGTCATCTGAACACAATTTATAAGTCATCTTGTTCTGGAAAAAGCATCATTTGCAAAAGACTAGGCTTATAAACAATAGATATATAACATTTAGAAATTGTACTATTTGTTCAAAGCACAGTGGTCTTATAGGTATTGGTGTAACTGTTCCACAGAATCACATAACCTTGGTAAATAAGGTAAAATTAGAGATGGGCAAACCTGACATTGATGCATCTGAGCCCCTCTCATCAAATCTAGGGTGCATGGATGCATCAGAGCCCCCATCCTGAACCTCCATGGATGAGTCTGAGGCACAATTGTAGTGGGTGGTTTGTGTGGGAATCAGATTGTAGTATAGTGAGTTTGCTTGAGGTGTGTAACTCAAAACACTAACATTGCTTGCATGAAATGCCACAAGAATGCTTAAATGAACAGAATAAGGTATTCTGAACCATTACTAGTCATCTAGTCATTCACATGAATTTGCATATTCACAAATTCACACAAAACATTAGTCCAACCAAAACCAGTCATCTTACTTAAAGTCCTAGTTGGAGACATGTTTGTGATGAAAGGAAACCAAGTCTGTCATGCCATGTGCCAGCTAAAACGTAGAGGCCCAAGTATAGAGCCATGGGGGACACCACAAATATCTTGGCTCTACTGGGTTGCAAATAATAGCAAATAAGGCAATTTAGAATTGCCACAGTCAAGTGGGAGGTCACCCAGGTGTGTGGTTTACGATTATGTGCTTGACCTGGGAACAAAGAGAGTGGCATGATCAATGGTGTCAAAAGCTGCTGTTAGATCTAGGTTAGATCCTGGAACAAAGGCCTCAAGCGTGCCACTGTCAGCACTGAGGAGTTGAAATCTTCACTGATGCAGTTTTTAATGTGACTGTTGATTCAAGGAAGTTGCGAGCTGTAGTGTTCTAGTGGAAAGTTCTAAAATACCTTAGGGAGAAAGAAAAATAATCATGATTATTAGGATCAAGGAAAGACCTATTCTTGCATTTGAAAGATGGGCCATAGCAGATCTGAACATTCAATGTTTCAGGATCAAACTAAACTGATACAGCAAGGATAAACAGGGCAGGGTATAAGAACATAACAACATAAGAAAGTTCACAAATGAGAGGAGGCCATTCGACCCATCGTGCTTGTTTAGTGTCCATTAATAACTGAATGATCCAAGGATCCTATCTAGTCTATTTTTAAATGTTCCCAAACTTTCAGCTTCAACCACATCGCTGGGGAGTTTGTTCCAGATTGTGACAACTCTCTGTGTAAAGAAGTGTGTCCTGTTTTCCATTTTGAATGCATTGAATGCCTCCCTGCTGATCTGGAAAAGCTCCTCTGGTTTGTTGTGGTCGATGCCTTTCATGATTTTGAAGACTTGGATCAAGTCCCCACGTAGTATAGTACATCATGGACAATATTGGACATTACAGCCGAGAAGGAGGAGGGAAGCTGGTAGACTTGCAGCTTAGTCACATTTAAAGCATTTGTAGAGGGAGCTGCGTATTTTATTTTTATTTTTTTCCTCTGAAAAGGTCTTACTCTGCTCCATCTCAAATACTAACAGGATGGTCTGTCTAAATTCTATAGTGACGATTAAGATAAGGTATGTGAAATGAGCCCCAGAGAGACTTTGAAATATTTTGACCGTTGGAATATCTTAGAAGTATCTTTATTTAAATGTTCTTAGTGTCTCAATGTACTGGAGTGAGCCAGATGTCAGGGGTTCCCCTCAAAAGAATTCCAAGGTCATGTAAATGCACACTGATAGTTTTATCTTGTCAGGTGATAACTTTTAATTGTTTAATTCTACACTAACAGACATTGTGGTAAGGAGTCACCCACAGTGTCTCCTAAAAGTTCACAAATAAGTTTTAATTATTAGTATAGTGGAATTCCTAGTGTAAAGGCATTTTTGAATTTGTATGAGGTCATTGGCAGTGTACCAACTGGAGAAGCCTGTGCAATATGAACTAGGTACAAAGTAGCGAATGTTTTTCAATCTGATTAAAGCATTTTGGGTGTATTCAGTTTGTATGGGGTAGAAATCCTGTGTCCCTTTTCCCTGACAGTGAAAGCTGAATCCTGCAGCCGTCACTTCAATATGGTCCTTCACAGCTGTCTTCAAGTAACTGTGAAGTTGTACAGGTTAAAGATAAAAAGCCACTCTATTGCACAAATTTTCTTGCTGCTGAGCCTGGAATTTAAGGACTGTCTATCATTTTCCTTTGATTGGTTCTGTTTTGGACATGTTTTTAGAAGTCTGACGTGTTATTAATAAAACAACCTCTAATGGAAATATCATTTCCCTTATTTTTCAATCAGGCTCTGGCTCTCACTAAATCTGTTATGCATGACTTTAATTAGAGATTGATGGGTATACGTTTCATCTCTAGTGCTGTAATACAGTTGATTCTGTAATTAAAATGACAAAAAAAAGATTTATTTATAGCTATTTTGTTGAACTTATTTCCTCTATCTTTTGAATGTCCTTGAGAAAAAAATAAGTGTTTGTAATTCTTTCTTTTTTTTTCCCTTTCTTCACAATGTGCCTGTATATGGTTCTTATTCAGTTCGTGTTGTGCACAGATGCAAGCCTCTGGGTTTTTGGCAAGATAAGCTACCACATTGAGGTATGTGTCTGTTGAACCAAATTTGCAAGTTGATTTTCTTAAGATAAGTTTTTTAAAGGGAGGGGAGGGGAGAGGGGTCAGTTTTAATTGTATTTCTATTACCTTTGTTCAGCAGTAATCAGAAGTAAATACAATAAAATCACTTTGCATTTTTCTTGCGAATTATAATTATGTATTCTCTTGGAGTTTGATGTATAATATATTATTTGTGTAATGAATCCTCAAAGGAGATTTTGATTGTTTGTGTTTCTAGGCCTGACCAAGTCTATATGATATGTATATCATTTTGTTAATACAGTAGGCCAAAATATTGTAGCAATACCCGATTTGCCTTTTTTTCTTTTGTGTTATTTTCATTCTTCTCATGACTTGACCAGTATTTTCAGAATTAGCAGTATCTACAGTGTACAGACACCTAATATAATGCTATACAGATATAATGTATTTATTTTAAAATACATTTCTGCCCATGTGGATTGTCTGGAAGCTGTGGTAGGTACAATGCTTCGCACAAACGGTTAGAAATACATAAGACACAAAAATAACTAAATAATATACTAATGTTTAAGCATTAAATTTATACCAAAGAGATTGGTGTAACAAATAGTCCATTTCACTTCCCTGATTTAAATCCCAGATTGCTGAAGCAGATACTCTAGTTTCAAATATCTCATAACTGATGTTAACAGAAGGATACCTGTAAATGCACACCATTGTCTTTCTTTAAAATAGGTTATATTAAAAAAAAAAAAAAAAAAAGAAATCTGAAAAATATTTTACAAAAGCACTTTTAGGTTCTTGGACCAAAAAAAAAGATGTATTAAATGATTAGAGTGACTTATGGTATCATCAAAAAGAGTAAATAAATAATATATAGATAGATATAGATGTATCACAATGGTCAGTAGACTTGAAAGAACTACATAACTAGCAGGTCGTCCTTAATCAACATATATATAGGCTAAAGATATATACACGCACACATGTAATTGATTTCAAAGCTGTCTCTCTTTCTCTTATAAAGATCTTGGCTTTTTGGAACTTCAGTTAATTTTAGACCTTAACAGGAGAAAAAAGAAGAAAAAAATTGTTACATTTATAATCTTTTCTGAAGTAACTATAATATAGCCGAATAGCTTCCACTGACCATAGTCTGGAAATTGAATCTGTAGCTCACAATCTTAGTGACATGATAAATATATAATACATTACATGATGAATGCAGTTATAAACTGTACCTGCGATAAGATTTAAGTATTCATATTTCTATCATGTTAATACAATGTGATAAACCCTAGAATCCAAGTTGACCATAGCATTTGTTATATTTTGCACAGTCCCATTTTTCTATGTCGGAGCATGGATGAAGGTATTACCAAGCTTTAGACATCAGGTATATGGCGTTATTATGCTCCATTGAGATAATAATAAGTAGAGTAGAGACTGAAGACATGTTTGGTCATTGTTTCACGTTTAAGCTATTTATCAGACTCCCCTGTTTATAATTGGGTGTTGAGAATCATGGTAGCATCCATAGCACCAAGACAAAGTAATCTAAGTCTTTTTGTTAAATTACCTAATACTGCGGGGGAGATCTGAACTGCTCAGCTTAATCTCATTCCCATCCCCAGATGCATGTGAAAGATACATTTAAGCGCGTGGAAATCCACTGTGTTTCCAGTTGTGGAAAAGGGCTTTGTTTATTTTAAAGGAGTAGGTAACAAAATCTTGTGTATATTAATGACACATTTAAAAAAATTTGCACAGCTTATTAGGGTTATAAGGATTAACAATAGATTCATGATATGCTCGCTGTTCTAAATGTTAATTAGGAACAAGCACTTACTACAATGCTGCTTTAATTGTATGTGTATTAATCTTTACAAAAGCTTAGCAGGAAAAAAAAAAGAGCATACAAAAATAAATAAATTAATCGTGTATTGCTTACATCCGCTGCAATTTCAGTGTCCTCAGGAAAATGTTTGGCTATTGCAGGATTTACACCTTAACCTTGCACTAGATGGTGCTGGTTCTGACCAAGCTGTAGTTTCTTTTGTTAAAGTGGAGTTCAAATGCAGATGCTAAAAAAACAAAGCAATCTAGTACAGCCTGACAGTTATTGCTGAAAACACGCAAATGCCTCCTGAAGCTTGTGTCAGAATGGCAAATTCTATTGAACACTGAAGCTAAGTCACTAAGAGCAAGAGTAATTCCATGTATTATTTAAGGATAAGGAATGGGTGTGTGTGTGGGGGGGGGAGAGAAATAAAAATGAATAAATGCATAAATACTTAAATAAATCATATTATTTCAATCTGTTTGATTTGATATGTACATTCACTGAAATAATTTCACATGCAAATTTCACTTTAATCTGTTTGCTCATTGCAGACATCTACAAGAAATCGTATTCAATTTACAATTAGTATGACTTCCTTCAGAGAGAGACAATTATGACTAATTTAACACTTTTAAAGCGATTCTGAACTTTTTTGGCATGGCATTGCTATTTTTAACATATGACTAAAGAACCTTGTCACAAGAAGAACTGCAAGTGAATTAATGGTGTCAACTGTGTAGGTAGTGTGAAAGGTGCAAGACCCAAACCTTTTACACCCTGCAAAACAGAGGTGCATGTGAAATCAAAACATCAAAGTCGTTATATATATATAGTGTCACTGTGTAGGGTTGGGTACGGCATCTGGGGGTCTAAAGACGGGGCTCAGGAAACAGTAGGTAGGGGTATGGTGCAAAAGACAAGCTGTTATTTATATACACAGTGCACGGGTGCTCAAAATAAACAGACATACACAAATACAAGCGAAACCCTAGCTCCTCTCGAGACAAATCTGTAATCTGTGTCCGTTGTCAAGTTCAGTAGCCAAGTTAGTCTCTGTGATCCATTTTTTTTTTTTCTCTGACTCGGTTGCACTCTCAGGCTCTCCTCAGCAGGAAGCCTGTTGCTCAATATATACATGGTATCACATATATATATATATATATATATATATATATATGTTTAAATAAAACTATTTCTTGTACCATGTTAAAGAATTGTATTTATAGAATTACCATATTAAAAAAAGCTGCAGAGAATGTCGACCAGCCCTCCCTTAGGGAGTCCATTCTTATTAAATTCTTTCTGCTGTCTATTTTACAGTAACTTGTACAGTAAGTGAAAGTGCAAATTATAATGGAAGCTGTTTAGTTCTTGGATTTTGGCATTATACAGCTCATCTCAATTTTCTCAAAACTTTTGGAGGGTTGCCATTTCTGTAATTATGTGTGCTTAAATTGTTAATAATGTAATCTTCCCCATACTGAAACGTACCCACGCACGCACACACACAGACACACACACACACACACACACACACATATATATATATATATATATATATATATATATATATATATATAGGTCTTATTTAGTGAATGATTTTACCAACCATAAGGCTATCTTCTGAGGCAGTGTATGATAGGTGAAGAGAGAGTGAGCAGGGCAGCTGCAAATGAAGATCACCCTGGGGAGACTTACAACTAGATAAAGTTTTCAACAATAAGATTCCAGAGACTGCTGACTGAGGCTGAAGCTCAATATTTTAGTCCTAGTACAAATGTGCCTCTTTTTTACAAGTCCCATGCAGCAGCACTCACAGCTGCATGCTGTAAACAGGCAGATCTATTTCCATCCGTGATGCTGATACGGGGAGAAATCAGTCTCCAAAAAGAAGGCTTTCACAGATGCAGTCTCTCACCTGAGTCTCATACCGTCTTCCATTTGGCCCCTCTACCTTAATATCGTTGTTGCAGAGATAGATATTGGTCTCCTGGTAGAGCACTGGCTCGATACAGAGCCTTCTCTTCCAGCTAATCTGACAACTCCGATCCAAGAAGCATCAAGGGCCCAATTAGGAAGACACATCTTATCAAGGAGCTTATTTTGCATAACCGAATACAAATGACGAATAAAAATTTAATGTTTTAATAACTTGGTACAAAGAAGACGGCTGTTGATATAGCATGCCTAGAATTTTTACGACTGCTGTCACCCTTGTGATAAAACTGTTACATAGGAACAACGCCTGGCACAAACAGAAGAACAGTTTCCAGCAGTTGTGTGTGTGTGAGTGTACAATGCCACAGAAATGCAGGTTTGATAAATAATTACAGTTCTTGAATCCAGACACTTTGAGCTAAATGGTGCAACATGGAAGTTTCTCATTTGAAGACTTTGTTAAGTGTTCTGCTGGTTGTATTTGTGGGTTTCTTTGTAAGGGTTGACAAAGGGTCCTTGAAATGTGCAGTAATGCCCTCTTCACAAGGAGAGAAAAGCAACAACAATAATGTAGTATATTTAAATTATATCCTGAAATATTGCATGAAGTTATTAGAGTACTAAAATACATTTGTTTTATTTGCTATGTCCCAGAGAATACTTTAAAATAGAAATAATATTTCACATGGCTCCAATTAATATTTCTGGTGCATACTTAAAAATCAGAAAAAGGAATCTCCTGCAGGCAGTTTGCTCAGTATTAATTAAGCTGTTTTACCCTGTTTCAGCAGGAGTCATATTTTAAAAATATTAAAAAAGATATCTTTCTAATCAAACCTAATATACACAAAAGAAAGAGAGAGAAACACCCCCAAAAGGGAAGTGTTTTGGAGACATAGTTTAGAATGTTATATAAATATATATGCTTTAATTCATTATGGACAGAAAGTGATGCACCCAACAAAGCACATTGATAACTCCAATTCGGTGTAAATGGCTGTGAATTAATATGGCAAGGACAAAAACGTGGCATCTCAAAGCTGTTTTCATGCAGCTCTCAAAGTATTATAATGATAACAGAAACATACATATTTAAACATAAATTAATAAACCAACAAACTCATAAATGAATGAACCTTCTGAATCCCTTGTATATGCATATGGAGTGAACTATTTCACTGAGGCCCGTTTCACAACAATGATACCTGTGCCACTGTTTGAGCAATTCCTACCATTTATTTGTTCTCTAAAACTGTCTTTGGCTAAATGATACTGACCCTTTGAATCTTTTAACAACATAATCAATAAAGCGTGTTTATGCACAGCTTGCAGAACCATCAGTTTGGGAGTTTTTAAAAAATATGCACATGGCTGCAGCTTGCTAAGTGCAGAGCTCTAGCACTAAATCTTCTGAGTTAAAGTTTTACTGGGGCGTTATGAGTAAAAATGCCTTGTCAGCCATCTGCCAGTTTTTCTCCTAACATCCATATTTTCAGTGCTGCTAAACACTGGGAGCATACTGCCACAAGAGGCCACCTTACAATTAAACAGCAGAGCTTCCTAGCTGAAGAGAGGGCATGTTAGAACGTAACTGTCTGTTATTAATTTTAAAGTCCGTAATGAAAAGCTATGACCCTGTCAGAGTGACGGACTGGCAGTTTAATGTATTATAAACTGTTAACTCCCGAAAAAACACAATGCACCAACGTCTAAGGCTTCAATAAATGCTAATCATGGCTGATTAATCAGCTTCTAATTCCACTGATCCAAAAAGGTTACAGAGTCAATTGTGTAAAATTAGCTCTTTCTCATGTGTCCCTTTGCATTTAGGAAATCAGTCTGTTCATTTGCATCTTTTACCACGAGTGTTTACCATGTAATGCGATTCAATGCATATATCTTTCCAGGATCTTGAGTATATCTCAATCATTTATTAAATGCTCCTCAGGAAAAAAAAAAGAAAGAAATGCATTATTTCTTTGAATTCTCTCTCCTGGATGTGCTGGATGCCTTCCAAATCGGCAAAAATAAACCATATCTGGTTTGCTTTCATATTAATGATGAGACACACATTTAAACCTGTGGATTAATCTACTGAGCTTGATGAGCATGATTTTGTAAAAGCACAATATATATATATATATTGTTACACATTGCATCAAAAGACCACAGGCTTCACTTTTAATGTGAAATGCAAACCAAACATACCTGGCTTTCCGTTTGCTTGTACATTTTGAGCCTCATGTATTTACTCACACATTACATGTGGTTGAAGAATCAGCCTGATAGGACAAAGACCGATTTTAACAACACTGGCTCCTAGCCTTCTATGTGTTTTACAAATTTTCTTTCTATTATGTCAATAGAAATTAGAAAATATCAATAGAAAAATAATTGTAAGTTATTACCCTGAAAAACAACTACTACTTTTCCCATAAAAGTCTTTGGTGAGTTGCCTAGGATTCCAACAGTGTAACTCAAATCATCCCAAGTAAAAGAACTTGGCTAGGAAATTCTCACCAGACCTAATCACCATAAGGGACTTGGCGCTTCAGTGCTAATGTATGAACTTTGAACATTGCTCACATAGTTTATGGTGTTCTCTTCATACCGAAGAGGCTGACATCTTCCTGTGGGAAAAATAAATATGTTGCCCGAAAATACAGAAAACTCTTTTTACGTTTGGCGTGTCATCCAGTTGATCCATCATTTTCAAGTTTTCTTCTCCATCTCTAAAGTGGTATACACCATGTGACTTGTTTCTCTCTTGTAAAAGTCATGCTTTGGACGTCTTCCCAGTGATTCCATATCCACACCACTGTTTAGTTATTGAGCTCTGGCCAGCACATGAAGATCCCATTTTTCATTATGGCCTGAAACCCTGTCTTTTTCACGAGTGGAGATCCCGCTCCTTGCCCACATTCCCCGAAAACAGTTAATTGTTGAGAGACTGATTTGGGCCAGGTCTGTTTGTCCATAAATTAAACTACAGGAATTAGGAGAGGAGCACAATACATACACATTGGCTTGTAGGTGCCACCAGTAGCAATTTACCAAAATTAGACATTTTTATGAAACCGTTTTAGAGGATTATGAAGTTAAATGGCTGCTCTACTCATAAAGTTAAACATCACTCATTTTTGTATGTCTTAAATCTCTTTCAGTCTCTCTTTCTTTACTCCCTGATCACTGAGTTAAAGGCTCACGAGAAGGGCAGACCAGGGTATGAAAAAGGAGAAAAGAATCACAGAATAATATTATCATTATTTGCTTGTAGAACGTTTAAAGCTGATATAGTTTGAAAACATGACATCTCTCTGGTTCTCAGCAGGGTGCTTTGTTAATACGTAACTGTGCAGTGGGAATATGAAATGTTGGGTATCCACTAGCATGAGTGGTTTAGGGCAGTATTATGTTTCGAAAATTAAAACCAGACCACAATAAATCCTAATTCAAACATTGTAACATCCAAGAAGTGACACTCTATCTCTACTTAACATCCAAAGCATTTGTTGTTAACTTTGTGGTGGTAAAGTCAAAATCTTCAAGTTACAAACTTCATATTGAATATTTTGAAGTGTGTCACTTGACTATGGTTCAGTTTATTGATTAACTCTAGAAGATTTGAGCTGCATAAAAGGATAGTTAAACTATTTCTGATGACTCAATTATCTTTTATTTTAAGTTGTTAAACTATATACCTCTCTAATTGTATTTAAATATCCAAATAATCTTGCAGAAATGTGAACGTTGAAACATTTTATCATTTTATAAACAAAATTATAAGATACATATATGTGAAAATATGTACAGCCTTTTCAAATGATTAAAGTATTTCATTCTTCCCCTTAATTTATTTTTAAACACAAATAATGGGAACTTCAACTTTTATAAAGATACTGCAGTCGGTACTTCATTGTGCACCATTTTCTCTTATTAAAGTCTGTGATAACTTGTTAAACTATGGCTTGGGCTGTCATCATTACATTTATGGATCTTAGACCCAAAATGAAGATAGAGCACAGTTTGAGTTTTCATTAACAATACATGACATAAATGAAATGGCCTAATGTAAAGATGAAAGGATTGCAGTGTGAAAAAATGTAAAACAGATCAAAAATATGAACACATCCTAAGTGGTAGGGAAATGCCACAACTATAAACAGTACATATGCATCACAGATCTCTTAAGACTACATAAACTGCAGTTTAATGTGTAATAATGCAACAAATAAAAAGGCACTGTTTCTATATAGTCTCTAGAATTGTTTTAATTATTTTTCCAAAAGGCAAACATGAATATATGTTTATTTCATGTTTGCAAAACAGGTATATATATATAGTATGTTCTATATATGTACAATCTGTATCAAACTCCCCCCATAATGTTTTGTATAGTATATGCAATCAGCATAAAAATGATAAGGTTATTGTACGTCTGAAAAGGTAAGGCTTACTCAGATCACGATTCCATTATGCTTCATGTCTGATGTAGCGGATACATTTTGAATAGTATTCTATGGGGTTTTCAGTTTTGCAATCCAGATATTAACAGGCTGTATCTCGTCTTTAAGCACTGTTCTGTTTCAAAGCTGCTTTGAAGGAATGCTCTCCAGTGGACTGCAGCTTGTCACCGCTCCTTGTCATGTGTCCGATAATTAAAATCTGACTGATTTATTGACTGGCATCAACAATCACTGTGCAGGAGTTATATGATGTTCATCCTTCCCAAGGCTAAATTTACTTGGCAAAAAGAGACCCTTTGCTCCCAAGCCGAGCTGTCAGTCAGCTGCCGTGGAAACCAAAGAGACAGCGAACAGAGACCCAGCCAGCGCTCTTTAGTTTATTTTATTCTAATATTTATTGCCACCCAGAAAATGAACATGTTACAGGCAAGTTAGTGAGTGCAGTGCACCAGTGATTTGTGGGAAATGTCTGTTTAAGGAGACCTAGAAAGACACAGAGTGTAAAATAAAAGGCCATGTGACATATTTATGCTGTTGCAAAATATGCTTGTTCTATTCATTTTCCGTATCATCTGCACAACGTCTTAGAAAAAATGAAATATTTTAGGAAGGATAGTCACAATCCACATTTTGGAAAAGCTTGTTGCTAGATAAAAAGACAACAGGCACAGACTCTCTTTTGTTAATACAATAATTTTTTAATTAGAGTTGATTTTTTTTTTTTTAAATACACTGAACATGAAACACGATTCTCAGTTTTCTCAGTACTTTTTTGGGGGCATTAATGTGAGTGTCTAAAGTCTGCATTGAGGTTCAGTGGTATTACCCTGCATAAGTGCTATTTTCTTTGGGCAGCACTAAGACAGCCCCAAGCTGGCTGTCAACACATCAACATGTTAAGGTATAGCTACCTGACGGCCTCACATGCTCAGAACTGTACTGTCAGCATTCAGAGGCCTTCATGTCAAGACAGCTGGACAGATCTCAAAATCCAAAAAGGCACGTTCCTATTCCAATAACGTCCTGTTTCATAAAATATTGTAATTATTTTCACATCGTTCACAAAAAACAAACTTGTTTTACACTTAAAAAAATAAAAAAGTACAAAAAGGAAGATATTTTGGGTCTGGTTGCCAGAAAAAAGCAATGAGTACAGTCAGTTATGTCAAATAAGAAGAAAGTCATTGTATTAAAAAGTACCTATTGTTCAAAATAGAAAACTGGGTCTAACCTATTTTCCATAATAAGCAAAGCAGGAGGGTATTGCACATATATACAGTGCTTAATCAACCAGCATGCTCATGTATAGTTTCCCAAAAGTTGCATAACTTATGTAATGCGAAATTCCTATGACATACACTTGAACACTTAATACTACGATGTCCATCCCAGAATACCCACTGTCGCAATCGATTACATAATAAATTGGGGTAGTAACACACATTGCCTTTACTGTTAGAGACTGTATATCTCAAGAAGTTGTGTGATCCAGAGTGATGCTGCTGGTGAAAAGCAATGCTGTTTCAGAAGAAGAATTCCTTTTGGGATGATGGAAGGTGGAGATTAAGAGACATCCTTCTGCCTGTGGCTATTTGGTATTGGAGTGAGAAACAGGAATGAAGTTCTTGGTCCAAACTGAAACGTCACATATGTTATGAACTAATAAAAATGTTTAGGAGCTTAAAAAAACTTGTAGATATCTCCTAACCATATCGCCAGTGGACAAATAATATGCCTACTAAGAAACTATTCTTGAGAACGACAAGTTTCTATTCTGAGTTGCAGTAGTCAGTTGAGATTTACTGATGTCAGTCACCAATGAAAATTAAATTAACCGCCAGCCGCTGCCGCAGTTGAATATTTCTGACGGAGAGACGAATGATAACAAACAGCTGCCGGCAGCCCAATTTCATACATTAGATTTCATATAGAATCTTTGAGCCAGTTAAGAAGCTACTGTCTCTGCTGGCAGGCAACGTCTCAGACCATAAGTGTGAGTTCAGTTGGGTATGCTAGGAATTATGGGAGCTGTAGTTTGTTTTGTTAATATACAGTTGCAAAACTTCAATATCATCATGAAATATTGCTGTGTATGTATGGTGTCTTTAGTTTGTCCTACTTTAAAAACCTAGAGTTTATTTTCTAAAAAGATAACAAACAGAGACACTAAAATACAAAATAACAATGTAAGTATGAACTTAGTTTAATTTGATTAATTTTATAGGATACAGGACAAGTACATTTTTGAATTAACAAATTATGACAAATTTAAATGTTAGTTTCTGTGTGTTGTAGAATCACAAGCAGAAACTTTAGATTTAGGGTTGCATGTTTAATGGGATAAGTGAGAGTATTAGGTGTGGATTGTGTGTTGCTTGAACTTTGGTGTTCACTGTATTCTTGGGTTTTCAATATTGTTAATTAAGGGTTAACCTTCATTTCAATTCAGCTCCCAATTTTAAAAAACACTGTAGCCACCATAGTAAAAATCTGCAGAATAGAATGAAATGTTGGGTTCTGATGTTGTATAATCCTCGCATCAATGGAAAAATGGTACACTATTCTTTTCCATTAGTTTTATTGTGAAGTTGAAAAAAGCAAGTAATTTCTTTCTGTCAATCAAATACATAATTATTTGAGTAGAAGAAAAAGTCAGTCAAATTTTATTGTATTTCTGTCACCATTTTAAATTCAACTGACTTGGAGGCATACTGTTCTTGGCTTGAAATACGTGACAGTGGTCTGTTCACTGATGCACATTCTGTGTCTAGCCATCTACTGTTATATTTCGTATAAACTCAATCAGCCCAGCTTCTTACTTTTCCATGGCCAGATGCTAACTGCTCTAGGCACTAAACTGAAATCATCCAGCTTTTTCCTTCTACATAATTTTGCCTGAAGAGGGGCCTAATTTATTTTGGGTAAAATCCAAAGAGTCTGATTGCACCCTATCACTGCTGATGTTGGAGGGATTATATTGTGTTCACCATCTGCAATGTCTCTCACTAAACACTGCATTTGAGCACCTTAAATCTGCTTTCCAAACAACACCACATTGTTGACCTGCTTTAAAGATGAAATGGTACTAGAACACATGTAGACTTTGGAGATGTTACCTGTTGTTCAAAATAAGAATTACCTTGAATTATCAAAAGTATTGGTCACATAGTTTACAACAGTGTTCAACAGAGATAATTCACTTAGTTTACTCAGGGGCCTCTTGATGTCGTGCTGATCAAATGTGAAAATGTAATGAAACAAATAAATATTAAAACATAAATAAATATGACATTCCTCTGGGCAGTCAAACAAACTCTTAAGAAAGGTTTGTATTTTTTTTCTTTCTGTACTGTATTACTTATAGACATCCCTTCAGTCATCCTGTCCACTATAAGTTCCCATGTTCTTCCCACATGATGATAGTACACATGATTAATCATCAAAATCATAGGGGGTTTAACAACCACACTGAAAAAAAATGCTATGTTCAGTCCTTCAGGGGAAGTATCAATTTCCATGGGATTTACAGGAATCTCTGATAAGCAAGGCCGTATTTCACTCTATGCTGATTTCTTAAATGTCCGCATTGCAATGACAATGTTGTTGATTTGATTCCATTACACCTTTCCAGTAGGCTTTTAAAAGTGTGTGCATTGATTTTACCTCAATTGTATGATGGTTAGGTTGCACGGCCCAAATAATTTTGTCATTCTACATGCTCTGTCTCATTTCTCAGTGCAACATTTAAACAGCATTGCAGCACACACACACACACAAAAATCAATGCAGAAATATTGCCAGAGGCTCACATATTACATCTTGCATGGAACATGTCAGCCTTAATTTGACTGTGATCTGCATTTTCAGAAGGAACTGTCTTTCTGTGTCACTGCCCATATACTTATGTGACTCATTGGAATCCTCCCTGCATCTGTTAATTAACATGTAATAACCCTGCGCCACAAAATAAAAGGTGCTTATGCTGCAAAATACAATGGCAGATGATGGTGATGATGAATCACTGCAGATCTATCAGGTTCCAGCATCTGCACCTTCAGTTCATACCCTCAAACGTTATTGGACAATTTTGTCTGAGGAAATGGGCTGCCACTGCCAAATGCTGAAGCCTCTGCTTTGACAGATGCATCACTTTCCTGACAGGAGCGTATTTTGAAGAGCACAGACACATGATCGAGTTCTCCTTCACATCCTTCAGTCGATCTGACAGTTGTCCAACAGGGTCTTTAGCTGCTTCCAACTGTCAGCTATCAGCCAGGATTGTGGGAGATTGGCTACAGCTTACAAGTTGGAAACACTGGCTTAAAAAATGGCTGCAATCATCTCATTACTGTCCCTTTTCAGAAATATTGCAATCCAATAAATACTTTAATTTTTTGTATAGCTTTAACAAGTCAATAACATGATTGATGATAAGGAATAAAACACTGGTATTCCATTGCCCAAAAAAATAAAAGTGAGATTTTTCTCTGCTGAAGCAAATGCAATTTAACCATTCTATGTAGACAAACCCTGCAGTTTGATGTGTCTTTACACCATTACCTTGGCTTTTAATGTATTTAAAATACACGCAGAACACTGATACATTTGATGGCATCATATTAAGCTATTTCCATTCAAGATTAATCATTGCACTACATAATGAATGGAACATACCTCCATCTGATGATAATGGATCGTAACAGAGGCCATGTGCTAGGTACAGCTTGATTATTGATTATTGAGCTTAGGAAAAGGACTGCTCAGAGTTCTGACCTCAGTCCTACATAAAACCTCTGGAATTAACTGGAATTGCAGTAAAAGAAAACACAGTGACCAACCTTTCTCCCTGAACTTGACCTACACCATATTTAAAATATTATGAACTCTTCTTTCATTGTACTGTTCAAATACTAATCTGTGTTAGCTGTTATCTGCAGCAATCCTTCACTCTTTCAACTTCTCCCTGTCCCTTACCCCTTACCCCTTACCCCTTACTCCCAAGGCAGGCCACCAGCTGGACCTCATTTCATTTAATTCTCCCTTTCCCTCCCCTCTCTCTCCAACCCCACCCTTGCCTAATGTCAGTTTCTGATGGAATCTCCAAGGCCCCCTCCTGTTCTCCCTCTACAAACTTTCTGGGCCTCCTCGTCATGAATTCTCCTACCATTTCTATGATGCTCAGGTCTTCCTTCCCTTTTCTGACCCCTTAATCCCCTCTTGTAACTCTTTCTGTCTGTCTGCTATTTCCTCCTGGATGCACTCGCATCACCTCAAGCTCAGCCTCTCTAAATTTGATCACCTTCTACTGATCTCTCCATCTCAATTCCTTTTAAATCAACCACACAAATCCTACTCTCAGCACATTTCCACTCTGACATACACCTACTGACACTTCCTGCACAATATTCATGGAATCCGCCCCTTCCTCAACGACTACATGACACCTGGACTACTGCAACTCCCTCCTGGCCGGCCTGCCGGCAACTACTACCCACCCACTCCAGCTCATCCAGAACTCATCAGCTCACCTGGTGTTCTCTCTGCCCTGATTTGCACACGCTCCTTCACTACTCTGTTCCCTTCACTGGCTCCCAATCTCGGCTAGCATCCACTTCAAGACTTTGACTACCGTTATCTCGACCAAACTCCACTGAGCTACCCTCATCTCTCCTTTCACTCCCTCCAGACCTCTCAGGTCTTCCTGCACCAGAAGACTAACTTCTCTCCTCTCCCCTTCCTCCAGAGCCTGCTAGTTTTCAACCCTTGCCTCTAAGTGGTGGGATGACCTTCTCACTGAGGTCAGGACATCAAAGTCCCTTTCAAAGACCTTTCGGAGATTACTCAAGATACGTCTGTTCAGACTGAATTTATAATATAGCAGCTTAATCTCCTGACCTGTTCAGCCCTCTTGAAATGTTGCACTTTATATAACTATGCTTCCTTATGCTCCTGCTTACTAATACATTGCTAGAACTCCTAATGTTTTACTGTGATTTCTCCTATGTCCCCTCCCTTTGGCTCATACCTAGGACTTAACTGCATCATGCCTGCATTTGTTACCTCTTTGAATTATGATGTATGCTTTGTACTTTTAATTGTTCTCCTGTACTTCTGTAATTCCTAAATTACACTTTATATTGATTATACTACTGCACTTTTGTAATGCTAAAATTGAATTTTGTATTGATTTGTAACACGACACTTTTGTAATGCTTATGTAAATCGTAAGTCACCCTGGATAAGGGTGTCTGCCAAGAAATAACTAAAAAAAGAATAATAACCCAGAGGGAGCTAGCAATATTTTTAAAACATCGTAGAACAAAGGGGTCACTGTTCTTCGTATGTAATCGTCAAATATTATTTTACTTTATTTACTGTGTTTGAAACAATGTATACTTAAAAAAAACATGAGATGTGGGTACTTAAAGGGTTAATTCAGTGAGAACAGTGATACACTATCGCCTCTCTCCTTTTATTTCACACAAGAGAGACACAAACAAACTAGTCTGCATTTTCCTTGTTCATTTTTTATTACTCCTACCTGTTTAATTCCTATTTAATTGCACACACAGATTCTATAACTGATTCAGTAATTTAATTAGACCCACAAATGTAGAAACAAAGGCTCGTTGCTTAACCAATAAGGAGACAATGGTGGTGTGGTTTCAGAATTCCTGAGGGTTTCAGCCTTTGAGTCCTGCAATGCCTCTTTTGTTTGGAAGCATCACTGTGGTATTTATTATTTAAAGATATGCATTATTGAAGACATGCCTTCAAAAAAATATAGTTGTTTGTTTGATTGTCCACTGCTGTCTATAGTGGTCAAACTAAAAGCATTTCATAATTAGTAAGTGTAAGAGGATTGTAGTTAGTGTGGAATAGTATTCAGCTGCTTAGTCAGTTTAATCTTCGCAGCAGGGATAATACCATCAGAATTTTTTTCTGAAGTGTACAGTATTAACACGTAGCTTGAACAGGACCTCACATTACTGCATCCTGGCATTCAAAGAAAACAGGCTCTTACAGATCCCTTTGGAAGCATTTTGGATTGAGGTCTACACTGGATCAATGTTCATTAAGCTGTTTTTTTCAGGAAGGTGTGATACATGCTTCTGTTTAGCAAATGTAGCACAAATCTATTGGGTGCTTTCATTCAGTGCTCCTGGAGTTGTTATTTAAAATAAATAAATTATATATATGATTGTTTTTTAGTAGTAAAACATAGAACGTGTGCTACATTACCTTTATGTTGCCATTTCCTAGCTAATCTTGACATTTAAAGATTGTCTAAGCGGTACTTTAATCCGTAGTCTTAGAATGTCTACAATTTAGTGATAGCAACACAAAACAGTATATTATTACAGTAGGGTTAGCCACTGGATTGCTCAGATTATTATTTCATATCTGGATGGAGAAAAATGTTACAATCCTGTTCCGTAGTCCTTCTGTACATCCAGAAATGTCTGCTTGATAATGTTTGTATGGCAGCACAAGCATAGAGGAGGGTTGTACTCATCTATTCATCGATATTATCCCCCGAATCTTCGTCAGTATATCATGCAAGTTGTTTCTCTTCCTTTTTTCCCCTCTAGACTTGAAGCATTCCATCTGAAAACAAATCCTAATTGTTCAGCAGCACATCTGAGAAGGGAAGTGATGCATCTGCTTGCATCATACTCTAAGTGCCTCTGGTGTCCTTCATGATTTAAAAAGAATCATTTGCTTTAACAGACAAATGATTGTGCATATGGAGCCCTTAAGTAATAGAAAAACAATTCTGGTGTAGAGGCACAAAAATGCGTAGGTTTAGATGTATAAACATTTTATCTTTTTCAGGGGAACATCCATACCGTAAGCTGTATAATATTAATCTAAGCTTTCTTGAAGTATCACAACAACGAAATCCCGAGTTTCCTTAACACAGCCGGAATCTACTACTTTGAATTTTGCAATGATGTTGTTTATTTATTTTTTATTAAATTAAATAATGATTGTATAATGGTTAACATAACGTAATATACCAGTCAAGTCTCTTTCATGTGACGATTAACATATAGCATTGGGGGTCAGGAATACTCCCACTTCTTTTAATAACCAGCATAAGTCAACCTTTTACCTTCTGAACAGTGCAAGTGAACCATTAGTGTAGGGATTATGGTGGTTTTGCCTTAGTCCACCGTATATTGAAGTCTTTGTCACAAAACCATTGTAAAAAAATGCCAGTTTAGCCCATTTGCAGACAGTGTCAAGAGGTAAAGTCACGGGGTGAATGACAATGGAAACTGAATTAGCCTTTCACCCCGTAAGTGGGTGCAAGTCCAGGTCAGAAAGGGAGCAGATCGACAGGGCAGTGTGGGGAAGTGTTCTGTACAGTGCTGCCCTCTTCCAGCACCTGTGGTGTAAATAGGAAATCTTGTTGAAAAACATTTAGAACCTTTCTTATGAAGGAATGATCATCATAATCTTAATCATCGTGAGAACAACTTCAGTTTATTTAAATCTAAGCAGAGATAAGTTATCCACATGCTGGATTCTGAATAGGCAAGTTAAGCACTTCTTAGAACATATACATACATACTAATCTCTATCTCACAAGTACCTGGATCTTTTTTTGTATGCATGTATGCATGTAAATGCTATACTTTTGACTTTGTTTGCAGATATGTAATATGGACCAAAACCACTAAAAAATAAGAAACTATATTATTATTATTATTATTATTATTATTATTATTAGTAGTAGTAGTAGTAGTAGTAGTAGTATAAGGAGAAGAAGTAGCAGTGATCATGGTGGCAGTGTTGTTGTTTGTTTTATTTTAATATAAGAAGAACAAAATCCTAATTTTTCATCTTTTCCATTTCATACCACAAGTAAACGAATCAAATATACATAAAGAAGAATAGTCCACAATTAAATTCTAAATGCTGCTTTTGCTGCTGCTAGGTTTCCCAAGGTTTATTAGACAGGGAAGCAGCATTTTTATGGGGAACAAGAAAGCTTAGGGAAAAAAAAAAAACACAAAAAAAACACACAAAAAAACAAAAAACAATGAGGGCTGTTTCAGGGCAAATCGTTTCTTAAAGAAATGGCAATACATCCTTGGATTTTCAGTCTTCCGGCAAGCATCCCATTAAAACTAAAAGCAGTGATCAATGTGAGCAAACAGCCTGTATCGGGCCTGAATGCCTCCAGAGCTAAAAAATACAGAGACGAAGGATGACATTTAAAGGGAAAAAAAGCTGACATTGACTCCATCACTGTCATTGCCTCTGCCATAAAGCAGCTGCAAATATTAAAACATTTTTCATCTGTGCTGCATTATTGGCACCAGAAATTGTTTTCTCTCTGTCTGATACTCACTTGAACTGCAGCAGAGCTCCCCTGGGACTCCAGATTGTTACCAAGGCCTCATAACATATTGGCAGTTGATGTGGTGGTATTCATGTACACTTGCCACTCACAAAGTCCACCCCCCCGCCCCTGCCCCCCCCCCCCCAACCACCGGCCCCCTTCCCTGCTGGAGGAAAGTAGATGTACTGAGTTGCCACAATGTGTGCATGTTTGTGTGTATGAGAGAGAGGTAGATAAATGTATGGGGTGATCTGTGCCAGGGATCTCTGGTCAATGTCATATCTCATTCACAGTTGGCTTGTATTTTACTTTTTTAATCTTCATACAGTCCATTTTAAACATGAAATTGAACTATTCCTTTTAGTGTAGTTCCCATTTTCTGTAAAAAAACACACACAAAAAATACAAAAGAAGCATTCTCGTGGTTTAATCTCTACACCCCCTGCTAAGATCTATACAAAAGTACAATTTTCTATTCCAGATCATTATACAAAACTCAGGCTGCCTGTCTCTTCATATTTAAAAATCTCTTTGCTTACTGACTTTAACTTCTAAGTAACGAGTTAGCTGATTTGCACCTTAAATTAAAGCAGCATTGGATGCTCTTTTATATTATTAGTAAATCTACCCCCTAGGCTGTCCTCCTTGGCATCTGTCTTTCCAAGATAAACTATGGGTTATGATTTTAATCATTTTTTACATTTTCTTTCATAATTCTAAAATCTTCCCATCTTCCAAATAACTTGCTCAAGCTGTAGTGGCTATTGTTTTGTACAAATTCTGTTTTCAAGGCTTCATGGAACAACATAGTTTATCTATACCTCAGACATCAAGTCCCATGTAGTGTGTGTTTTAAGCTTCCAATTCATGTCACATCCATTCTTCTCTGGTTGGAAGAGCAGAGTGAGGCTATTAAGATAGCACCGAGAGAGGCAGTAACATTGCTGTATTTATGTATTGCAGTGACACTTTCTGGAGCAATGAAGAAAGGTAACTCAAAGCAGGAGTTTTCAAAAGTTTTTAAAACGGAATTATTCAACTATAGGTGGTGAGATGTAAATGTAAATCATCTACTGTGATAAAACATGTTTGGGTTCATTTAATACATTTATGCTTTAACATAAATTCATATTTCAGAGATTAAAGGTGTAACTTGGACACTGTTGCACAAACAGATTCCACAAATTGGAGATAAGATCAACTCTTGCTGTCTTGCTTTGATTTGGGTGTCGTCAAAGTTATCATTTAGTAAAGAAGTCTTACCTGTTACTGCATGCAATTAAAATTAAAAGGGAGAAAATAATCACACAGCGATGCATTAAAAGACTGAATATACTTTACTGGACAATGTTTTTGAATAACTCATAAAAGGCTGAAAATGTACACCTTTAAGCATTATTGGTTACCCAGCGACACACAAGTATTAACCTGCCAATGCATTTTACCAGCCAGAGTATCTCTTTGGAAAGCCACTAGAAAATGTATTAAATAATTGTTTTGAGGGTATAGCATAAGTGTTCACTTTTAAGTCTGTGCTCCGCTTTTGTGGACACCCTGTCTCTTCATTCTGCAGAAAAGCAGGTTTTTTTTGCAAGTCAAAATAATATGAAATCAATATTAAGTATGACTAGTACCTTCACACTGGGCAAATGATCTAATGGAAATATTCAGGAGTAGTTCATGGATATGCCAGAAAAAAAACTTGACTTTCTCTGTCGGTGGCGGGTTCCTGATACATTATTCAAATTTATGAACAATTCTTGAAGTTTTAAAATGAAAAAATCTGTAACATTTTAAGCATTTACATTTATATTCATGTTCTTGAGCAGTTTTTGGAACAAATGAAATCCAGGACCATTTTCTAAAATTTTCCCATGGCAAAGTCATTTGAGACTGTGGGAGGAGTTCAGTTATGTTGGAAACTTTTGAAATAAGCTAAACAAAAATATACATAAAGAAAAAATAATAAAAAACAGAACACATACAAATAAACAAAAACATATTGATCTATCAATTGTGTGTGTGTGTGTAAACAGTTTATATATTTTTTTTAACATTTCTGGTAGAATGTGCAACAAGATAGTATAATGTCAACTTATTACAAAACATTATGATATTTCTATTTAATTCATTATAAAATACGAGATCGTATTTTCTGTGTAATATTCTTGCTCAGAAATCGATATGCTACTGTCTTTCTCAGGCTTGAGATCTTTCAAGCACTAAAAAACAAAGAGCTTCCATTATTCACAAACAATGTTTAGAAGTTGGTATTCAGAAACATCAATCCTAAATTAAACAGATCGTTGTTAAGAAATTATACTAAATTATGCATGAAATCATACTACCAGACTAAGATCACCAATGACCCAAACTGAACCCTGGTTAGTGGCACTCTTTTTTGTTTGTTATCTTATATGTGAGCTACATGTCTTGAACTCAGAGTGACCCAGGGGCAACGCAGGGTCACATGTCTATGGGTCAGGATAGATGACGCTCCAAAGAAATCACATTACACACATCCCCAGACCCAGCTGATGGTTACTGCAATAATCAGTCATCGTTAAGCTATCTCTGTTTAACCCTTTTCCTGACTCTATGGGTAAGTATGGGAGCAGAGCAGATCCCTATAAAGTGTTTTTTAATCTCGGTACTT